>NC_085006.1:2725000-2872500 GCF_963854185.1 Sardina pilchardus
GTTCCTGTCCAGTGGTGGTTGCTGAAGACCAGCTTCTGATGTGCTTTTCCTTACTTCCATTTTCTTTTCCTGTTGTGTCCTCCTGGAATTTTCTCCGCTTCCCCTAAACCCTGCTGTCACTTTGGACCACGCTCACCACAGTGTTTTGTTCCCCCCCCTCTCTCTCTCTTTCTCTCTCTCTTTTCTTCTGTCACTGTGCGTTCCTTTATGGTTCCCGCTCTCCCCCCTCTCTCTTCTTGCGTGCGCTCACTTGCTCACTTGGTTAGTAATTGCACTTGAGTCCCTGGTTTGGTGGCGCTCAGAAGAAGTCTTCCTTCTCTCTCTCTCTCTTCCTTCCCTTCCTCTCTCTCTCTCTCCTTCTCTCCTCTCCTCTCTGTTACTATGGCTCTGGAATCAAAGCTCCCCCATCTGCCTGTCCTTTCTCTCCCTCTCAACTGTCATCATCATTATCCACCCTTTTTCTTCTTTTTCTTCAACTGCCACTTGTCTGACTTGGCGTCTCTCTCTCTCTCTCCGCACCTTCCCTTCCACCTGTCCTTCCTCCCTCCCTCCCTCGATCTCTCGCTCCCTCGCTCAGGCACCCGGCTCGTGCGTGTGTCTAGAGGATTAGCACAGGGAATCACTGCTCTGCTCCTCCTCCTCCCTCTGCCTCCCGCTCTCTCACTCTCTCTCACTCTCTCTCTCACTCACTCGCTCTGCCTGCCTCCCTCCATCTCCCTCTCTCACTATTTACCCCTCCCCTCCCTCGCTTTTCCAGTCCAAACACATCCAGGCTCTCTCCAGTCCTGTTCCTCTTTTATTTTTTGCATTGTTACAGTGATTTTCATCCAATCGGTGAGTCAGTGGCTGTATTTCCAACCTCAGATGGGAGCTCTTATTGGGAAAATTGGAGGTTTTTTCCCCCTGGCGTGGTCTAGGTGGTGGAGTTGGCTGATTGTCACACTCATGCATGTCTCGGTGCTTCTGCCTTCATTGTGATGTTCATCCTCAAGTGCACGAGGGTTCATTTGCTCCATTGAGCACACGCACAGGCAAACGCACAGGCACAGGCACAAGCACGGTCATACACGTGCACACACAACCACACACACATGCACACAACTGACAGCATAAGCATGAGGGCTACCTCCAATCCCAATTACATATACACACACAAACAGACATGCATGCCATGCACACACACATGCAAATCCAAGAGAGGGGAGCAACAGAAAGGCTCGAGGCTGTATAGGACTACTGATTCAAGCGGAAAGACAGAGAGAGCTCGAGAGAGAAAGAAGGAGAGAAGAAAAGAAAAGAAGAAATTATTTCAGTTTTGTCTCACTGTCTAAGCCTCCAGGCAAGAGTTACAAGCATTGTCTTTGAGGAGAGAGAATCACCCTCAGAATGTCTGTTTGTATATATTACTAGTGCCTGTTTGTTATCCAGGGTGACATTAATGTCCACCCACAGCGGCTAGCACCCCGAGCCTGGGAGAAGAGGCAGAGATCTGGGGGGAGTCGTCCGATTCCTGTGCACTCAGGAAGCCCACTCGTCATGTGGACGGCCCTCTGGCAGGCTCCATGCTGCTGCTCGTCCTCCTCGAGGCCGTCCGTCCAGCATCAGTGCAGGAGTTCTCGGCGCGACCCCCCGAGGAACATCTGGACACCTGGCGGCGTTTAACCCCCCGCCTGTGCCCGAGCGGAGAGCTGGTCCCGCGGGCAGCCTGCCAGAGCCCGCTGCTTCAGCCCCCACACGCCCCCGGGGCTCCCGGCCACGGGAACAGATGACCGCCGAGTGTCCCCCGCAAGAGCGGCGCAGCCGCGCACAACATGCTTTGCCCACAGGAGCTGCGCAAGAAGGCTGGCACAAGGAAGTTGCACCAGGTGCACGGGCATCAACAGATGGCAGTTGAGAAGGGTACCACACACAATATAGATTTACATATAATAAAAAAAACGGTTCATTTCACTCCTAATGAAAAAAGAGAACGCAACTGCAACCTGCCAGAGCCATCCAAAGCACAGGCGTTTACGTACAACCCAAAAGACAATGACGATTTACATTCCAACACGTGCCCCTGTGGACTGAAGTCATAACCTTGGCATTGGTGCCGTCATGCATTGGCAGCATGGCTCCACAAAGGCAGAGGGACTTTAATGCCTTGTATAGACACAGCTTGAAAGACCAGAGGTGAGAGAGTACCATTCCAAGAGTGCAGTCAAGCACACAGTCAAGTGTGGCCACATAGCAAAGGGGCTGCTGCCATCAGAATACTGTCCAATTCGGAGTCCCACTCAAGCTGTCCTCCATGAATACCTTGCATAGACATGTCTGAGAGAGCTCAAGGCGGCATGACTGGCAGCCCTGCTTAAGTTGCCTCATCTTGGCATCGACGGGCCAGAGGTATCGTGGGGATTAATCAAGTGGGTTTACCTGACGGGCGATGGAGATCAGAGGCGCAGGGCTGGCAGGAGCGGGCATGCCTTTTAGGTAAAAGATTACATTTGCCCCCCCTGATTATGAGATAATCAGCTTTACCTGGACTCTCAGCGCTTGCCCAATGTATTGCCTGGGGTAATACTCTCCACCACGGGTAATTAAAGGTTTAACAAATGGTGGGGGAGGGGGCAATTAACTTCTCCCCTCTGCTGACCTCACTCCACACCATCCGTGAAGTCCTCAGCGCCTCAGAGGGGGCTTGAGAATGACACTCCATCTTTAGGCTGAAGCAGCGCCACTTCACATCCTGTGCGGAGAAAACACACACACATTTAAGAGGCTTTCTATGTCTCCTCATGTCCTGAGTGATGGCGCAGAGCTGAATGTGACTGGCCATCAGCGGGGGAGGCAGGGGACAAAAGGACTTAATGGGGGATTGGAGCTGACATTACACCCAGGGGGTGAGTGGTTGTTTTGGGAGGGAACTACAACGGTAATCCTGCAAAATGGACATAAGGGATGAGAGAGGAGAGAGAGAAAGAGAGAAAGAGAGAGAGAACCAAAGAGAGCAGCAAATAGGAGACAGAATAGGAAGGGGAAAGCTGTCCATCTCACCTGATCTGCCTGATAGCAACCATCTGACTGAAAATTGAATATTGATCTACAGGTGCATTGTGGGTAACCTGGATCCTTTTAAATGGAGAAGAGCAAAGTGGATGTGTCTTGATTTACTGATCAGTCTCACAAAGGATAAAGAATGGGAGTGGGGGGTCTACAAATTCCCAATTTAGACCCCACTGAGCATCCTAGAGGTGTTGTAGGTCTACTACCAAAAATGAGCGCCTGCTTGATAACCCAGTGAAATGCTCTCAAAGGTTGCTCCGCTGGGGATTTAAAAAAAAAAAAGGTGTTCAGGCTGCTAGTATTGCTGTGCTGTGAAGGTGGACTAGTAAGAATCCAGTGGATGTGAAATTGAAATTGCTCCAAATTGAAATTGCTCCACAATCTAATCAACAAGAAATGTAGGACAATTCAGTTCTTACATGCACAATGTCTCCAAGACAATATCTATAAATGTCTCAGACTTGCAGTTTTATCAGTGGATGCAACTCTCCATATAATGTATAGACGTGCAATAAAAATACTTGTTAGCGCCATACTGTCACAACTGATTGAATAATGTTCACATATAAAGAAATGGACCAAACATCTGTTAAATCAAACACTTCACTTTTATTACCTTTTTGATTTGACATGTCATTACGAAGAAATACAAACAGAACTCATACCACAAGATTGTAAATCTTGACTTAATGTGTGTCCTTAATCGCCTTCAGTGTCCTGGCAGCTGTTTTGACTAGGACATTAAGTCTTGTAGTTTGGATTAAACACTGACATGGGCCAATGAAGTGGGATCTGCAGCTTTTTACTGAAAAGTATGAAAGCAGCAGAATCATACTAAAGGGGCTATTAGAGCAGGTCATGTGAGGCCTCCAGACACAGGCTCCTTGGACAATCAGAAACCAGGTCTGCACTGATGGGACATCTCCCATGAGTCATGGAAATAAGGAAAGGGTCCTTGAGGTGAAGCATTCTAATTACCACAATGGCAGAAAGCAAAACACTGGTTGATTAAGGATGTGTTTTAATTTCACGTTTCTTGGCATGGACACTGAGTGGTCCAGATGGTGTGCTCCAGCAGCTCATCAGAAAGATCTCCATCACGGAGTAAGCCCAGTCTTGGCTGTGGGTTCATATGCACTATGTCTTTATGTAATCGCCTTGAAAGCCCTCTTCTCCACGTACTTGAGCTTGTATTTTCTCTTGAACCTGAATTAAACAAAGAAGCAATGTAAATGTTATTTTCCAATAAAACAACCCTAGCATTTTTACTTCATAGACACAGTCCAAATGTAAAGCAGGCTTACTTGGCTCTTTCTCTGGGCTCAATCATGTTTCTCTTCTGAAAGCTCTTGAAACGGTCCTTGAGTACGCTGCCCTCTGGCTGTAAGGCAGTGTTACAACAAACCATGTTGTGAAAAGGTCATAGAACAGCAATATGCTTAGTGATGGGACTGTTGGCCGACTATCTTACCTTAAGTCTTCGCAGGGAGCCGGCTAACTCATCACTCAATTGCACCTCAAGATCAGGATTCTGGAACCTGTGACCAATGAGAATCATAGGCATGTATTTATAATTGTGGTGCTAGAAGAACACAATGCAACTGAGCAGACCGTAGTATGCAAAGATCTATGGTAAACTGAACACAAATTGAAACAATTGTTTTCACTCAATTTTTTATGTATTGAAGTAAAAGATGTAACATTTATCAATGCACAATTTTTTTGTCAATATTTCTCTCAAGTTTTGCTCTTAAATCTGAGTTAGTGAGAAGTTCACCTTCACCAAGACAACTCATGTACCAAACATGTCTGAGATATAAAAGGCCATTAAAAAGCATGATGTCACATAAGACCACACTGGAATTCGCAGTCGTCACCCAACACAATGACACAGATTAACAATGTTGAGGGAGTGTGCAACTGGCATGCTGACTGCAGGATTATCCACCAGAGCGGTCACCTATGAACTGAATGTAAAGGCCATACACACACTTGTATAGGTTTACCAAACGAGTCAACAAATAAACCAAACCATGAGAGACCGTAGTTAATGTGCTTGAAGATCAGTTTGATATGCCACCACAGATGATGGATGCAGCACAGCCGCTCTGTGTGTGTGTGTGTGTGTGTGAGAGTGAGAGAGAGACATGCATGTGCTGGAGCTGTGTGTGTGGACTCACTTGAGGCGGCCCAGGCGGCGGGGCTGGGTCTTCTGGGCCAGCTGGAGGGCCTTGCGGCGGCTCTGTCTCAGGCGGGTGCGCTGCTCGCGCCTCTTCAGCTCCGACTGGATGGAGCGCAGCTGGAAGAGCTGCTGCCGCTTGCTGGTCACCTCCTGCTCCATCTTCCTCTGCTGCTCCTGTGGAGCCAGAGCACAGCCACGGTCAGAGGGACACTCCCCCCACACCACGCACCAACACCGCACATGTGCAGGGCAATAGAGCCTCAAGCCTGACCACAACAGTGTGCTCCTCAATAGTCCTACATGCAAAGACCGGTCATATCGCACTCACTGCTTTCTATGTCTCAGTGGTGGTAAGTAGAGTACTGTGCAACTGCATTTCACAGTACTCACATAATGTGAATGCTCTATTTAATATGGGGTAAGAATGCACTTATCTATATGATCTAACTGTGCCAATATACACTGTATGTGCCTGAGAACACTTGACACAAATATACAATGTTACACATTGTGTCCCACAATGAGCTGAAACTGAAGAGATAAGAACAAAAGAACAGTATACATCTATGCTTTATGCCAAAACAACTTTGAAGGACAAAGTAAGCTAATGGAGTGAAGGAGAATAATGGGAAATAAAAAGCAAGGTAACATGGAGTTTCAGTTTTGTGTGCCATAAAGGGGACATCATTTTTGTACAAACACCAGTGTTTTACCTTAAATCTGTCGGCCTTCTCCTTCTTCCTCTGCCTCTCGGTCTTCTTCTCCTGTTGTGAGCTGAAGGTCATGCCGGTGTCCTCCTCGTCTCCTGGCATCTCATCAGCCACATCCTCCTCCTGCTCCTCTTCCTCCAGGAGCCCTTGGATTTGCTCCTTAAATATGGTCTCCTGCATGTGCAAGTTATTCAAATGCGCTTGAATGATCAATCCTTCTACTTTCTTGAACGGTCAGGGTTCCCACTCAAAGTAAAATACAAAATTCCATGACTTTTCCCTGACAAAAAAACTGAATTTCCATGACTTACTACATAATGAATGGTACAATATACCGACCAATGATTCCAGAGCAGCCAAATAACATCCAAGAATCTTTTACTCTTGTAGAGCAGGAGATGAATAAATGTGCATTGAATAAACAAAGTTGGGCTACTCAAGCAAACAGTAAATAATAACCAGATATACATCACTTCTGTCTGGAAATATTTGTATTAATGTATTCTGGGAAGTAAATGTTAAACTGCTCCAACAAAATCCCCTGATATTCCATGACTTTGTCGCAAAATTGACAAAGCTCCCTGACCTTCCAAGTCTGGAATATACTTTCCAAAGTTCCATGATATTCTAGTGGGAACCCTGAATGGGTAATGGGCTTCATACATATACATCTGACCGTAACTAACTGCACCACATTATCTATAGGACTGTTTGCCCCAGTATTCTATGGAATAAGCTGTTGTGCTATTTTAGCTATTTTAGCTTAGTGAGTTAAGCTGTATGGTAAAGTTTAAGTGGCGATTGCTATACCTCAGTTGCCAGCTCCTGACGATTCACCGCAAGTTGCCTCTCCAGACGCTCTTCTGCCTTCAGCTTCTTCACCTCTACCTCATGGGCCTCCCGCAATAAGTCCTGGAAAGAAATACACACGTCAGATGCTAACTAGATACTAACAACTGCAGTCATTCACAGTCACAAAGCTAATATTACAGAGGGAGTGATCTGTAGTATCACCTGATGGGAGAAGAAGTCCGGGTTGTAAGAACCACCAGGTGCAATGACCTCAATGGCTGGAAGTTCTGATGGCCTCTGATTCAGTTTTTCTGGCCGCTGAAAAAGACAGAAAAAAAAACTAAATGTAGTCCACTTCAACAGAAGCAAACGCAAACAGAAAATACAACAATATTAAATTGACCCTCTCTAGCCTTCCCCCAATCATCAATAAATACCTCAATGCAATTATCAAGTCTTTCAAGAGTGCTCACCTTAACTGGCTTCTTTTTGGTCTGTTCAAGGTAAAAGGCATCTTCTGTCTCTGCGGCTGTAAAATAGGAATGCTTGTCAAACATCAACACCCAAAACCAAAATAAATCCAAAGCCAACAACCTTTAGTCAATAGGCTGCTCACGTTGATCTCCCCACAAGTCGTAGTAGGCCCTCTCAGGGTTGTTATTGGGAACAATCTTCTCTCGCACTGGCGTTCCAGCTGCAAAGGCTGCTCTTCGGAGTTCCAGGAGCCTCTCTCTGCGGGGCACCACACCTTTGGCTGCCAGCTGCTCTGCCAGCTCCTGCTTGCGTCGCAGTTTCTTGGCATTGGGCTGCTGGTGGGCGAGGATGCTGTGGAGAGTTTCACAATTGTGGAAAGAGACACAGTTAGTTTGCGTAATCTCTCTAAGAAGATGAGATCAGACATGAGCTACGGGCAACATGTACATTTGTACAGTTATTCAGCAGACACTTTACTCTAAAGTGACTTCCATATGCCAATTACATTACCAGGGTCATCTCCCCTAGAGCAACTCAGGGTTAAGTGCTCAAAGGACACAATGGTAGAAGCCGGGAATTGAACCCACAACTACTGCATGCTAAACCAACTCCTTAGCCATTAAACTACCACTCGCCCCATCAACATCAAGATGCATTTCATCAGAGTTGACTGGAGTGAGGATTTCTGGGCTTAGTGTAGGAATGTTCCTAGCTTCGTGCCAGTATTTCCTCAACAAGCATTGAACACGCAGGCATGTTGGAGCAAAGTTATTCCAAGTCAATCCAGATAAGGTTGTTGCTGTACGGTCTCACATTTCTTTCTTACCTTGTCTAGATGGGTTCCAAAAGCAGGGCCGTAATATGATACGTAATACGTTCATAGATCTGAACCATAACAAGTACAGCATGCTCATTGTTTTTCTACAATGCCTACAATTATTTTTGTATGCATTTGTTATCTGTTTTACCTTGGGAACAAGAATGAAAAACACATTTACAACTAGGGGTGTCACGATTCTCCAAATCCTCGATTCGATTTAATTTTCGATTTTAAAGCCACGATTCGATTCGATTTTCGATCTTTTTTATTAATGCATTCCTTGTGTCATTATTATTATTATATTCATTTTTATTTTTTGCCCTCTTCCTATTCTGTTTCAGGGGGATTTTATTTTGAAAGCAAGTTTTATTTTGAAACCGTTCCATCCTTGAGGTTGTAAACAAAAGAAACGTTAAACATAGCCATGTGGCCCCGGCAGTGGCGCAACTGGCTGGGGCACCTGCACCGTACGCTTGCGACCCGGGTTCGATTCCCGCCCCGTGGTCCTTTCCAGATCCCACCCCGACTCTCTCTCCCACTCACTTCCTGTCATTCTCTCTACTGTCCTGTCCAAATAAAGGCATAAAAAGCCCAAAAAATAAATCTAAAAAAAAAAAACATAGACATGTGAATAGTGAATGATACTTGTGATCAGAATGATACTTTGATTGTTTGTGCACACTCTGAAGAGACCCAAGGTTAGTGTTCATGGAATAAGTACTTATCAATGTGCATTTTAAACCTTAGTCATTTTGGACTGTAGGCTAACTACTTGCCAAGTTTAGAAGGCTAAATTGGTGTTAGACTAACTGACGTGAATGAACGCAAAAATACTTCCACACCCGTGATTTCAGAGTAACAAGAGCTTGATCTGCATTTTTTAACTGGCTGCAGCCTAAAATTAGGAGTGTTGATGCTTCGGTATAACACGTGTG
The DNA here is from genome assembly GCF_963854185.1 of Sardina pilchardus. Lineage (NCBI taxonomy): Eukaryota > Metazoa > Chordata > Actinopteri > Clupeiformes > Clupeidae > Sardina > Sardina pilchardus. The sequence goes on from NC_085006.1 coordinate 2,733,959, forward strand.
TGGTTTTGCGTCTTGCGTGTACATGCTGGACGTCACGTTGGGGGTGTGGCTGCATCGTCGATTTTACTTTTCAGTTCGAAGTTCGAGATTGAGATGTAATTTCGATCGATTTCGATTTTGAGATTGTGACACCCTTATTTACAACGTAACCAAGTAAGTGTATTTATCTATGAAAGAAACATGGTACATCATTAGCACTTTGCACATTATACGACTGAGCTGTTCCCACATTTTTTATGTTCCAACGAGCTACCCCACATACAATTTTAGTTGTACGAAATATTACCAAAAAATGCACTCGCACCACAATTCATCATTAGTATCTTCATGTGCATTTCTTACGGAGACCTTAAATATTGGCTCAAAATCTAGAAAGTACTATATTTTCAGACAACATACTGTTTGATTCCAGATGGGCAAAGAAAATTATATTACAAGACCCCCCCCATATCACCAATTATGCATTTTATTCCAGCTATAGTATTGACAACCACCATCTTGGTTGTATAAGATATATGCCCTCAGTTCCTAGGGAGTCATTCACACAACAACTCCCCAGGTTCCATGTTGTCTTCACATTTCCGAGGAAATACTGTGAGCGCAAGGATGGAATCATCAGCGGACAAAGTCTATCACCTGCTGTACCAGGTTGCTATTAGTGGGATTCGAACCTCTGACCTTTCTGTTGCCAGTCTGTAATTTTACCAGCTGAGCTACTCGTGCCCTGTGCTTGTATGGTTAATTGTGCCTGATCACCGACCATTGACAGAGAATTGTATTCAACCATCAACTCTCAACAGGCTTTAGTCATAGCACTTTAGACCAGTGGGTGTAAGAGAACAAAAGGTTTAGCCGCTTCAATTAATTGAAAAGAGTGAATTGAGAAGAAAGAACATATAAATGCTTACTCTTTTGGTGCTGGGATGTGGGAGTTTGCCTGAAGTATGAGGTCTACCTTCAGGGGTCGCTTGTTTTTCCTTTTCTTCTTGTCTTCCTCTTCACCACCTACAAAGTACATTAAAAAGGTAAATCATCAACACAGCGCATGCAAACAAAATGTAGGTTTACCAGCCATAGCGGTCCATGTAAAATTTAGTTTCACATTTTAAACTGTAAATTGGGCTTAAATACCCAGCTGTTGGGTCACATTATCACCACGTAACTAATTACCTGAAGGCAAGCTCTCCTTTTTCTTGGACTCCCCAATGTCCAGAAAAAACAAACTGTCATCTGGTTTGTCTGCAATCAATCCCCTGAGAAGCAAAACGCAACCACATGAATTCCAAAACCAAATATGTTCAACGACAACCTGGGCATATGCTTGACATCAGCTCGTTTAGCCTGATGAAATCCATTAACGTTAAATTAGCTCGCTACTAGATCGACTTTGATAAACATAAATATCACACGTCATTGTCATTCTTTTCACGACAATCATATAACGCCAATATATTACAGCAATGGCTGTCTTAAGTAAAACAACTCACTAAACCATCTGCCGTTAGGCGATTTTGCTATCGGTAATTGCTACTGCAGTGCTACTCACCCCGTGGCCCTCTCCTGAAGTCGCACGTCGTCCAAAAACTCCTCGACATCCTGAATGTCACTGAATTTATTCCAGTTCTTTTTCTTATTTTTGTTAACACGTTTCTTCCGACCAATGTTTAATTCCGAGTTGTCTGAAGAACTTTTGAGCGATAAAAAGCCTGGCTGACTTGCAGCCACGCGTTTATGCTTTCTGGCCGCTGCCATGTTGGTTTTCCAGAGAAGACAGTCTATGGAGAAGACAGCAGCAATGAACATTAAAAAGCGGAAAACAAACAAACGAAAAACACCTTCACTGGATATACTAAAATTAGAGCATGGCAGCGTGCGTTCTAAAGTGGTTGAAATGACTGTGAGGCTTCCATTTTTATTTTTATTTTAAAAATATATACACACATATATTACTATAAGGCGAACTCACTTATTCACAGCATTTAACAAAACTAAAAGCAATCTTGAAAAGAAATTAGGACTTTTATATTGATAGCTTTGGTAGATGCACTTAAGCATATCCGTTGGTGCCTGCAACTTCACATCGCCACAAAGTAGTTTCAGAGAGCTTGATAGTTTCGTGTCGAGGCGATGTTCAAGATACTCATGACACATTCCCTTGAAAGTCTTAATTTAATTACTATTATGTTATCTTGCTATGACTATGATATAAAAATGCTATTTAATTAAAAACGCACTACGGTATTTTGGCAGATTTTGAACTTCATTTCCCACAATGCAGTTCTTACAGATTCTCGCCAAATTCCGGGTGACATGAGCGAGTTTCCGCGCGTTTTCGGATTTGGGACTGACTACACAGTTAGCCAAGATGTTGGTGGAAAATAGAGTTGTGTACAGTTGTGGGTCAAGTTGAAAATGTGATTTGTTGGAGTAATAACATTAGCGAGATATTCAATCATGTTGCTACCATCTGATATTGCGCGACTTGTTCTTGGTAAGATCTTGTTTGTATGGATCCCGCTCCTTGAGTAGGTTATGCTATGCATGGGTTAGCCAAATGCTAGCTAGTCTTTGACATTGGTTGTTTTTTTGCCAACGTTACCCCGAGTTTGTTATTGTCATTGTTTAAACGGCACTACAATGCACTAAAGTTTAGGACTAACACCTCTTCAATGAGAGCTGCCGAAGAGCGTGTCTGTCCGTCGAAGCTAACTTATTCTTAACTCTGTCTGGTTTTGTTGACAACATAACAATAAGGTCTCTCTCGGAGTCGGCAGACATCGTGTCCGATCGTTAACGCTAACACTACTTGTTACCTGTTTCTTACTTCCACTCCGTTTCATGCCGTAACAGAGCGACGAGTTCAGCTTTCCGATAGAAATGCAAATAGTGTAAACATTGTTAGGTCTTGGGTCTGATGATGTTGGTGTACGTGTCAACAGGGTATCTGCAAGAAGAGGGTCTCAGTTCCACAAGTAGAGCATTCATTCTGGAAAGCCCCAATTTGAAAGAGTATGCAGAGCACAGTACAGAGGATGGACTTATTCCAGCCTGTGTGTTTGTAAGTATTCCAAAGTGTATAAAAGTTTTAGTCGGCCATTACTGGTGTCATTCTTTTGCTGACATTGCGCATGAGAGCAATCACATTAATGACTTAAGTTGCTTTTCTGCCTTCTTTCAGTCACTTTTTGGGAAGAACCTGAAAACTATTTTGAATGAATATGTAGCTTCCAAAGCAAAGGGTAAGTAATGAGCTTTGTTTTGAGTTTTGAGACGAAATTGAATTTATTTTAACTCCAAATCTTCAATGTTAAGAGTCTCTGACATAACCTACACCAATTGTCTACTTACAGAAATAAGTCAAGAAAATCATGTCCCTGCCATGTTGACATCATTATGGAAGAAGTTGGATATCACGCTTAATCAGATCAAGTAGGGCTTCATCCTCCCTATGCATCTTATACACTATATTGGCTCAATGCAGACTTTTACATTAAGTACATCTTATGTCATGCTTTTTGCAGATGTATGGAGAACTCTCCGATTGTATATTCCAGCCAGAGGAGTAAGTAGTCTAATTACAATCTACATACTCTACTGCTCCCTGATCCATGTTCCCACTGCAGCCCCTAATTTGTGTGCACCATCTACAAGTCTTCTTTTGGAAAAAGTTGAAATGTACACCCAGTTTCGAAAGTTACACCTCATCCTGCAAACCTCATCCTCTGATAGTTGGTATAGGTAGAAGGTAGAAGTTGCAAGAACCTGTTTTGAGCAGTCTTCGACAGACCAAAGTTGTATACTTTGTATGTCAACATCATAAAGGAAGGTAAAATAGTTGAAATAGAAGGATTTTAAAGTAATAGACTTTTAAAGGCTAAAACATAAGTCTTTTTTTATTTTGATATAGCCTAATTGTCTGAAGAACATTTCTAAGTTGCTACTCATTAGCCATTCCCTGAAGGCCCATGTGCAATGTCCTGAAACAGTTTTTCAGTTTTTGCTAACCTAAACTTAAAATTTAAACATCTGGCTGTTTAGTTATTTTTCCCCGTTTCAGGTCACTCATTGCATTTTAACTGATGAAATTTGTAGAGCAAATTTGAGGTATTCTAAAATGTGTGACCATTATTGTAGTTTCAAGCTATATTTGGAAGTAGGATTAGACTTGTTTTTAGCATGTTAACAAAACTGGTTCATACTGTTTCATTAAGGCTTATAATTATATACTATGAGGTTTGTAATTTTATGCAAAATTGGTGTATAATGCTATATTATGAGTCTTTGGAGGCGATGAATGTTGTGATGGTGCTTATTTTGTTTACGTTTTTTGTTCACTTCTACAGTGCGTACAAAAAATGGCATCATAAGAAACAGGGCCCTGGCAAGTCCTATGTCTTCTCCCACTCTCAGTGCTGTGATGGCTCCTTCTCCCAGCTCATGTGCGCCCAGCCCCCTCCTCACCCCACAAGGCGCTCCTGGACACTCCACCCCTGTGTGTGTCTCCTCCCAGGCTAGGCTGTCACCACTGACTCTCAGTCATCCCCATGTCCAGGATGTGAGCCGCCTGTCCATCAACTTGAGCCGTAAGAATGAATAGGCAATCTCCTCTTCATTTTAGTTGTTAACAGTTTTAATGTTTGTGGTTTGAGAGAGCTCTGTTGGGTATGTTGAAGTGATTTTACAACCACAAAACAGGTTTTACAATGGCTTCCTTTTATTTAGACAATACCCCACTGCAAATAATTGTTCCTGACCAGAGGCTTACTCCTGGACCACTATCTCCAGCACGCAGAAAATGGTAAGACATTGTATTTGGTAGTAGCAGGCTGACGTCTGTTAACTCAATAGAAGTGAATGGTTTATCATTAATTGCATGGCTAACCAACTTTGGGACACTGCCTGACCAAATGTCCTTCCGTTTCAGTGATTCACCCAGAAGAAGAGGGGGATGCCTGGCCTCAGGGAGTGGAACATCACGGGCAAACCTCACGTCTAGTGCTCTCCCTCAAGAAGGACAAGGCGAAGAAGTCGTTTCTGAAAATTTCCCTGTGAGTATTTTTTTTTATGTTTCACATTATACTTATAAGGTGAAAAGATCTTTCATGTGGAAATGTTTTGCTTTCACAGCAAATGGTAATAGAAAATGCCCGTGAGAAGATTCTGAGGAACCGTTCGCTACAAGAGAAGCTTGCTGAAAATATTAACAAAATACTTGCCAGGTAAAAAAAAAAAAGAAATGGATATATGTGTGTGCCATGTTTAATCCATCTTAATGCATACAGTTTAAGCATATGAATCTTGAAATCTGCTGTCTAAAATGGCTCAATATTTGATATCCTGCTTTAGTGACAATAGTCCACAAGCTTCAAAAGCAGCATGCAGCTCAGTCGATCAAGACCAATCCATTGATGAAATTCTTGGCCTACAGGTAATATGCTAGTTCCCTTATCTGTTTAAACATGCTATTGCCCTTTGAGATTTGCGTAAAGACCCGGCTGTTTGATCCCCTGTGTAGGGAGAGATCCATATGACTGATGATGCCATTCAGGACATTCTTGAGCAGACAGAGTCTGACCCTGCTTTCCAGGCTCTCTTCGACCTCTTTGACTACGGTACGTCCTGAGGGCAAGGGCATTCACTGTGGTCCTTGTTGTCTTTAGTTTTGTCATGGATTATGCCCAAATAGATCTTATTTCTGTCTTTCTGTTAAAAGTGTTTTAGCATAAGCATTTTGCCAGTATTGATGTCATGTTATCTGTGACGAGACGGCTTTTGACTCCAGGTAAAGGGAAAACAACCGGTGCTGAGGAGGGGGAGGGAGGCCAAAGAGACCAGGAGAGTGAGGACGTTTGCCATGTCGAGGAGCCCACTGATGATGCTCACATAGGTAATGACAGACACTCTATGTTGATTTTGTGTAGCTTTAGTCAATTTTCTTCTGTTGTGGTGGTGTAGCCTGGCTCCGCCTTCCTACTGTACGTACTTCTGCTCAGTTTTCATTTCCCTTCAGTTAGTGTTGCTTTCGTCAACGAAAATTATGACTAAATATAGTCGTCAACGAACTTTTTTCACGTGACTATAACGAGACGAGACGCAACGTAAATGCTGGCCATGTGACGATGACTATAATTAAATTTATAAGGCAATATCGTTGACGAATAAAAACGAGACTAAATGTGGTTTACAAAATAAAAACCATGCTACATCTCTCTTCATTTTCGAAGACCAGAAGGACAGGAATGTTATAACATTATTTTGTGTCGTTTAGTCATGTTATTATTTTGCAGTATTTCTGTTTCCTGCGTCTCACTTCAGGGGCGCATCAGGTTGCATGGTCTGATTATCATACCAGAGGACCAGCGTTTCTCGCATGGGCCTGTTGGTCATATTCGGTGCTTCTGTCACTCATCTGATCATATTTGATCATGTAGCAAAGGAGCGGTAGATGTAGCCTATAGCCTATCGTTATCGCTAATAGAAGCTAAGAAATATAGGCTACGTTCAGTCCGTTAGATTGGCAACTCTCTCAGTTCAACTTTGCACTAGGCTACTTATCTCACCTCCGCATGTAGATCTAATTCAGATGAAAATGTTAACAGGCAACTGCAGATTTGATTAGTGTGTAGCCTAAGCTTCTGTCCAGCTGATGCTGGCGCTGTCATAGCCTACAATAATAACATTATTCCACCGATCAGCAACGAAGTTCTAATCATAGACACATTTTTAATGGAACCTTGGCTTAGTAGGCTATCTTTGTGTGGGAACTGCAAGAAAACTATTGAAAACAATTCCTTACCAACCACACAAGTGCGCGTGTGTCCTTTATTTAAACGGTAGAAAAACTGAATCAAAGACGGTGCTGTTCATCAACAAAATCAGCATGGAGTTAAAACGTAATTTAAAGTCCCACGCATTTAAAGGGGCAGCGACCACTCAAGGCATTGGCCTGTAGCCTACCAAAACTGAGTGATGAACGTGAAATGCGTTTTATAGGCTACAAAACACTGCATTAAGATGACAACTGTGTGTAACCACGCTTAGGCTACCTAGTTAAAGGTGAAATAGCATCCACATTTACAGCATTCAATAACCTAAGGACAACTTGATCTTAAGTTAAATTGTTCTCAGAAAAGGAACAGCAGGTCTACAGAATATTCCAAATAGTCCTTTCATGGTGACAGGGGGAGACCAAACTCTGTGTAACATAGGCTACCTGATTCCACTGTCAATGTTCAGTGCCTATGTAACCTTTAATATCTGTAATTTTTTAATCCATGAAAATTAACCAAAATGTATCATTTCCTATTAAAGGGGTAGTTCAGAATTTTGGACATAGGACCTCACTTCCAGGTTAGCCAGTGTGATATTTATCAGTGGAGACCGTTATCTGCACATTTCATCCAGTCCTATAGTTTCAGAGTTCGCTGGTGCTATAGTGCCTGCCACTAAAAACAGTCTTACCCAGTCTATGGAGGAACAACCCCTTAAAATATTAATTAATTAATATATCATTAATATTGCATTAATAAAAAGATGCTAAAATCCAATTTTCATTGACTAAAACAAGACTAAAAGTCATTAGTTTTCGTCAACTAAAACTAGACGAAAATAAGACTAAAATGCTCATACTTTTAGTCGACTAAAACTTGACTAGACTAAAAGAGTATGAACGTGACTAAAACTGATAAAAACTAAAATGACAGCTTGACACAAAGACTAGACTAAAACTAAAACCAAAACAGGCCGCCAAAAACAACACTACCTTCAGTACTGGTCTGCGGTATGTTCATGGGTTTTCTCAAGACAAAAATATGCAGGTCCAATCAGTGAACGATGATGCTAGTTTGAGCATGTCACGACCAAACATTAGTTATTCATGGATTCATCAGGTCTCTTTCCACAGGTGTATCAAATCAAGCACTTGATTATGAATGCAGACTGGTGCTTGATTAACACACCTGTGGAAAGGGACCTGATGAAACCCATGAATTAGCCCTTTTCACGGTGATGTCAGACGAAGCGTTGCTGGGTGTCCTCCGGCATGTCCAGCCGCCCAATACTACAGAAGAAGAAGAAGAAGTATTCATGGGTTTCATCAGGTCCCTTTCCACAGGTGTATACAATCAAGCACCATGCAGTCTGCATTGATAATCAAGGTGCTTGATTGTATACACCTGTGGAAAGGGACCTGATGAAACCCATGAATACTTCTTCTTCTTCTTCTGTAGTATTGGGCGGCTGGACATGCCGGAGGACACCCAGCAACGCTTCGTCTGACATCACGTGAAAAGGGCTAATTGGCTATGGCAGATCCAATAGTTTTAAACATAAACAGAGTATCCACCTTCAAGGAAGTTCACGCTTAGCAATGGAAAGTGGCCAGACTCCCTGTACATTCTGAATGTACGAGAGTATGGTAGGACCAGGCTAGTGGTGGTGTGCACTTCAACAGAAGTCACAGACTTCCTGTAGACATAAGAGGTCATGAGCATGACCATTCTACCCTTCCATGTTAAAGGTGCTGTGCAGGAAGACTCTGCCTCCTGTGCTGAGCCCTCACCTGTACCCAGAGCCAGGGCAAGAGGAGCTGCAGAGGCCAAGAACAAGAGGAAGTCCGCGCTGTCCTCAAACGCCCCCAAGACTCCTGCTCCAGCGCTCCCCTCAGGGCTGACCCCCGTCCAGCCGGCCTCTGAGGGCCCAGTCCCAGGCCGAGGGGCGTCCACTGACCCAAAGCAGAGGGGGGGCAGGAGGCACACGCGCGCCTCTCAGCACAGCAGGAGTGCCGACATGGAGGACCCGGTGGATATGGACGTAGAGGACACGCTGGTTCCTGAGGCGGACCCTTTGGCATTGGCACAGGAGCAGCCTCCGGTCAGCAGAGGCCACGGTGCAGGGCAGCCTCCGGCCGTAGCGGGCGGCGGCCAACTGCTGGGCACAGCGTGTGACCTCCTGCTGAGCGCGTCGGCTCCTGTTGCCACGGCCGGAAACGAGGGGCAGCAGGATTCAGCGCAGGGACATGGTGCTAGTCGCTCCGCAGAGAAAGGAGCAGAGCTTCTGCGTGGATCTAATAACAAGCAGCCTGTGGGAGAGGTGGACCAGTCCAAAAAGCAAGGCCCTCTGTCCCACGGAGGGGAGGCTGTGCGGAAGTCCCAGACGCCAGACAGCTTGAGAGGGTCGAGGCTCAGTGTTTTGCCCCCATCGGCTCCAGCTGCTCGTCCCACGGCTGCGCCCTCGTCCTCCTCGGCTGCGGAGGCCGACCCCAGTCAGATCGTCTCTCTGAAGATCATAGTGAGCGATGAGCAGGAGCAGGCGGTCGCAGAGACGCCACTCAGCCAGGCTGTGTCCAGTATCAGTGAGGAGCGCATCCCCACCATATACCTCTCCTCCCCCGCCAAATCGCCTGCCAGGGGGGTGCTGCTGTCCACCTCTAGCTCCGGGGTGACCCCCGAGGAAACGGTCCAGGCAGTCAGCTGTCTGCAGAGGACTGAGGTCACTCAGGACGGTCATCAGCCACTAGCCCCCACAGGTGCTGGAGACGGCTTCTTCCAGCTGCTGCCGGCCAGCACTGGAGCCAGCAGCTACTTTGTGGTGACGGACCAGATGGTGCCAGGAGACCATCAGTCCAGCGTGGTCGTGGTTCCAGGAGCGCCGGCTACCCAGAGCAAGCTCACCACGCTGCCTCAAGTTCTGGCTACGCCACCTCGGTCACGGACTGTCCCACAGCCTTACGGTGAGGCATACCACTTTTTATGCGTGTGGTTGTGAGATGTTGTAAAGTCATGCAGGTGAAATAGCCGTGCCTGTAGTTCAGGCTCTTCAAACGATTGGTTGTGCTGAAATGAGATGTAACACCAGTGTTTGCTCTCCAAACCTGTTCAGGTTCAACCTTCATCATATCCTCACCAGTCCCGTCTATGCTACAGAGTGTCATGGTGCCCGTATCTGTGATGGGGCAGAACAACACAGGGAAGTTTACCGTTGTTCCCAATCAGGTATGTGCCATTTGTTGCGCCAAACCGGTGCGTGGGACACTAGAGCCCCTCTCAGACATACACTGGAATCTAGTGTATGATCCAGATGTCACAGGGGTGGGTTGTATGTTTGAACACAATTGTCTGTATTATTTAACCTAGACAGAATCACCCCATCCACACAACGCAGGGTTTTTGTAACCTGGAAGTTTTTTGTGTTAGGCCTTGCATCCATACGGCCCTGGCATTTTAAGAGGCTGTTAGAACAACACTGTTAGCTAAACTTAGCTAACCATTACTAAGTTACTAAGCTTACTACAAGCTATTAGTCTGGCTATCACCGTGCTAAGATCAATCTTTAAGATTGAACATTAGTCTGGGGAGTCTGCGCTTTATTTCTACTGCACAAGTGTTGTGATCAGTGGGCATAGTTCAAATGACTGTACGCTTTTGGATAGTCCTTCAACCAATCAGACCAATGATCCGGGTGTGCCTTTTGGATAAGCTAGTTTGTGATTAGACCCAGAAGGTGTGGACAGGAAACAGGAGAGATAGTTGTGCAGGTTTCCAACCTGAGCTGCTGGGCAAAATCCAAATCGCTGGCAGATCAGGCAGGGTTTACCCAGTCTAACAACCTATGACTATAGCATGTTCATTTATCCAGTGTAACTTGCTCTATAACAGACCTAATGCAAAACATAAAAGCATTTCCACAAACGGTATATAGCAGTCGCACACCCTGAAAATGAACTTTATTAGTTTTACATTTGAATTGAAAACTCAATTTACTGCAGTCTGCTTATTTCGTGTGAGTGCTTTTGGAATGGATTAGTCTTTTCTTCACAAATGAATGTGACGCCTCTGCACCGTCATGCCACCATCGACTGGCCTGGCATATGCACAACAGCGCTTTCTGTCCTTTTCACCTCTCTGTGTGGATGCAAGTTTTTTTTACTGGTGTCGTTAAAGATGGTAAAGCAGTAAGAGAAAAAAATGTACCCATTGCTTTTGTGTGGACATACAGGTAGCCGAGGGGCTCGGTGATAACTTCTCTTTTTAGCTCATTGCTGAACTGTCATTTTACATTGACATTACTGTTTTTTTTGTTTGTTTGTTTTTTTTGTGTTTAGATTTTTTAATTATTTTTAGAGATGCACCGATCGATCGGCCGCCGATTGGAATCGGCCGATTTTCACGTGATCGGCCACGACCGGCGACCGGCCGGTCAGTCTGAGACATGCCGATTTTATGCCGGTCAAATGCACTCGCACGTACTTGTAACAACATCACACTCACAGCTGAGTTTGCAAAGTTTGATGAAGCTAGGCCAACAGTCAGGGCTAGATAAAACGCTAATACTGAGTTTTTCTATGCAGCGAACGCTGTGCTTTGCCATATTGCGTGGAATTTACTATACTAAGCTGTCACTTCAGGTTACAGCGCTCATCAAAGCCCGTCCTTGCCGCTAATTGCGTGCCCACAGCTGAACCACAAGCGCTATCAATAAGCAGCGACATAGCACGGCAGGAATAAACATAGTTTTGCTTCGGTTTGCCAACTTATCATGTATTCTTTCACACTACTACAACAACTAAGTCCGATTTACACATTTAGAGGTTTATTTCATGACCTTTTGTCTGATCACGCCTGTATATTTCTTCTAAATTCGCCAAAAGTTAGCATTCTAACGTGTCATAAACTACCGCGACCGTGATACAAAACATATCATGCGTGGTGTCGTTGGAAAGCTCCTGCATGACGTTATGCCATCCAAATATGGACACTTCCTTAGTATCCGCAAGCAATCGCGAAAGTTCAAAGAAGAGTGTGGACTGAGAATGTAAAGTAATTTGCTGTGTTTCAAGGCTTCTCAAAATTATTTTTTTTTGTTGTCATTTTCCAACATCTCAGCCTATGTAGCACTAACTTCAGTTATCAGTATTCTGAAGATATTTACAGTTGGATATTGCATATGGATGTGAGAAGAAAAGAAATAGTGTTCCTAGTGCATTTCTACATGTGTGAAATGAATGCCCCACACTTGGATTACTGCAGCTGAAGAAGACTTGAAGAAGAATCTGTCTATTCACATTTTTCTACCAGCCATTGATAAGTTGATTACATTTCTAACATGTTGTATTAAAAAAAATATAGGCTAGAAAATAACTCTTTGTTTGTGCTGTAAAGTGGTTAGAAGAAATTAAATCGGAATCGGCTGAAATCGGTATCGGCCGGTCAAACTCGATGAAAAATCGGAAATCGGAATCGGCCAAAAACTTGCAATCGGTGCATCTCTAATTATTTTCATCTGTTGAGTGATTAATTAAGAAATCTGATTATTTGAACATTTTGCGTCCTAATTATTTTTTTCAAAGCTACATGGGATTGTTTTCAATCAGACATTACTTATTCAACTTACAACGAGGACCAGGCTTTTTGATATGAACATCAAAAGGAAAAAATCCAGGTCGAGGTCCTGTGTGCCTGGACCTAGATTTTTTCCTTTTGATGTTCTTGCCTTGTACCTTTCCAAGAGCACCAGTCGTTTCAAGCGATCTACTAAATTTTTTGTCTCTAATGCACGTGTTTTGTTTGTATAATTGATCAATATTTGACTTGAATATTGACTGAAATCGTGACACCCTTAATAATTATAAATGGAATAAAATTACCATACTGTGTTTTATTTAATTAATGTGCCACAAACTTCCTCTTCAATGTCATGTCTTTCTGAAGCATTAATGTGGTATTTTGTGACTCTTGGTCTGTTTACATTTGTGTGTATCAAAGTGTTTATTAACACAGTGTTCTAACTTCATGCAGTGAGAGTGACGGTATCGGACAATATCAGTTTATATTACTTTTTGGTTTTGGTTAGAATGTGCTAACTGGAAGTGACACAACATAGTGCTTTGCAGCGCAACGTTTGAGTAGCTTTTTGTTGATCTTTTGTTGAGCCCCGTTTTATTTATCTTGTTGCTCGCATTGTAAAGGTATACCGAATGAGAGACCTGAGGTTTAAACAGATGAGTCTTCAAATGGTTTTTGGCAATGAAGTCAAGTAACACACATGTTCTTATGTTTTTGAAGGTACTAACATTGCCCTGCACAACATCTGTGACCCAGCCAACAGCCCTAGTAGCAAAACCAAATATCGCCACTCAACAAAACGCCAACAACCTTGGTGAGCCTCTCTGTTTTTTCCTCTATTTGAAGGAAGCATGAAGTAGTCATGCTCCACATAGCTACTGTTAGCATGTTCACAAATGTAGTTAATGCTATTGGTATGCTAGTAGTGAAATGCCATAAGGCATACTACAATTAGCTATTCATGGGTTTCATCAGGTCCCTTTCCACAGGTGTTTACCATCAAGCACCTCGATTATGAATGCAGATTGCATGGTGCTTGATTAAGGGCCAATCCCATTTCTACCCCTACACCTTTCCCCTTGCCCTTGCTCATAGTACCCTCCGTCAGAGTGTGCCTCTGAAAAATCTTCGTTTGGAGGGGTATATAGCCCTACCACTTTCCTCTACCCTCTGTCTTAACGGAAATTGGGACATCCCTACCCCTACACGTGAACACGCAAAGCTGAGAAGTAGGGGAAAGGGGTATAGTGAAGGGGACAAATACACCTGTGGAAAGGGACCTGATGATGATGATGAAACCCATGAATATTGTTTCTGATTGTTGAGGCTTTCTTGAATTAATGGATTAGTCTAAATTGACTGTTTATACTTGAAAAAAATATAGAGGTAAGACATGAAAAATATCAATCCGCACATTTTTTGGAATAAGAACAGCAAAAGCATTTGTTGATGTTTCAGGTAAAACGGTCAAGTTGGTTGCAGCTCCAGCACAGAAGGTAGCTCCTCCACCCCAGAAGGTAGCTCCTCCACCTCAGAAGGTAACTGCTCCAGCACAGAAGATTACTCCTCCTGCACCGAAAACAGCTGCGCCTTTGCCATCGCCATCTCCGAGCACAGAGCCGGGGAAGGCAGGAGGTCCTCCGTGCCATGTGCGGATGCTCTGCTTCGACGCTCCATCCTCAAGCACACCAACCCCGCCAGCAGCTCCAGCTCCAACGGCTGTGGGCAGCGGGAGCCCCACCACCCAGTCTAGGAGTCCGGCCCCCACCGGCACGCCCCCCACGGACAAACAGGCCAGCAGAGAGGGCGGCCGTGCCGAGACCCCTAAACCCATCATCCTGGGAGGGAACAGGTCCAAGAGGAGGGTGGAAACGGTTCGGGTGGAGGACAAAACTCCGCAGCCCTCGGCCTTCACCGCTCCACAGAACAGGGACACGTCGGATAGGATCCCCAATGCGTCAGGAGGGAAGGAGAAGAGTTCCGACGCTCCCAAAGCAGCAGCAGCAGCAGCAGCAGTCCAGCAGGGGCCCAGCACACGGTCCGAGTCCAGGAGGAAACCCCACATGACGGAGAAACCAGACGCAGGAGGCACGTCTAGCAACGTGGCCCAGAACACTAAGCCATCGCAGCGCCTGCAGCTGCAGAGCACCAAGTCCACCGGAGCCAAGAGGGACGGAAACGAGTCTGGCAAACAGGAAACGGTTAGGGCCCAAGATGGCCGGTCAGAGACGGACGAGAGGACGGCGCCCGCGCAGGAGGCCTCTCCGGTCACCTCCAACAAGGAGAACGAGCTGGAGGCCCATGAGGGGGCGGAGAGGGCCCAGCCTGCATCCCCAGCCCCGCCGGAGCCTCCCTCCGCTGCCTCAGCAGCGCCCAGCAAGGCCCTGAGCAAGACCAGCCCGCTCACCAAACAAGCTGCCGAGATGCTGCAGGACATCCAGGGCCTCCACCCTGCAGCCACCCCGCCCAAGAAGCCTGGCCTGAGCTGCCTGGACCTGCCTCTGCCCAGGACCCCCGGGCTGGGCCGTCTGCAGGAGGACTCGCTGGACGGGCTCCGCACGCCAGGCAGGCCGCGGCACGGGCGCGAGGGAGAGGGCACGCCGCGCCACCTGCTGCCCCCGGCCACGCCCGAGCTGCCCTCCTGCAGCCCTGCGAGCGAAACGGGCAGCGAGAACAGCATCAACATGGCCGCCCACACGCTGATGATCCTGTCTCGTGCGGCGCGCACCGGAGGCCCACTGAAGGACAGTCTGCGGCAGGAGGAGGCCGCCGCCCCCACCGTGCCAACCAATAGCAAGAAGCGCAAGCCCAGCGACCACAGCCCTGCTGACAAGAAGGAGCACTCAAGCAGCAAGAAGAAAGCTAAAGTGAGTTCAGCAACCTGCATCTACAAACACTATCTTTCATTCTTATCGCCAGTGTGCTCTCTTGTGCTGTGTGTCTTTATACAGTGAGGAGAAAATGTATTTGATACCATGCTAAAGTTGCCTAAAAAGAGAAATAGCAAATCATCATTTGACAATTGATCTTAATGTCTTAATTCAAAAAATGAGTAAAAATAAAACTGCTAAGTACGCCAATTTGCTTTGTGATTGAAGCATGTATCGTAAATAAATAAATGTTTTTCCTAAATGCTAGGGGGAAGGAAGTATTTGAACCCCTATGTAACCCTATTGGAATTTAACACATAGGGTTAACATAGGGGCAGGCAGATTTTTATTTTTTAAGGCCAGCTATTTCATGGATCCAGGATAGTATGCATCCTGATAAAGTTCCCTTGGCCTTTGGAATTAAAATAGCCCCACATCATCACATACCCTTCACCATAGTTAAAGATTGGCATGGTGCTTTTTCCTATTAGCCTGTTTGATGCTCATTGAGCTCAATGCAAATCAAACAGGCTAATAGGCCTACTGGAAAAAGCACCAGGCCAATCTCTAGCTATGGGGCCAGGATCCAGTGGCTGGCTTATAGAACAGATTGAGGGACTTAAATGTGATCTGGCAGAAAGCCAGTGTAGAAAAACCAGCATAGAATGACTAGTGATCCTTTCCTCAGTAGAGGAGTTACCCTGGCCGGTGTGAGTGATATTGATGGGTTTCATTAGGTCCCTTTCCACAGGTGTGTTAATCAAGCACCATGCAGTCTATCATAATCTAGGCGCTTGATTTTATACACCTGTGGAAAGGAGATAGGGGATAAGTGCAGACTTGTGTGATGAGAGGCTTTGATGAACGGCCTGCAGATATGTCTGTTTTAACCAGGGGGTCAAGGCCGTGTAGATTAGCTTTGGCATATTAGCAAGCGCCATTTTCAAGTATGGCACCTCATGGAGCATTTAGAACCAGCTCCGTGCACGAAAATCCATGTTGGGCACGAGCTCTCATGCGCGCACATGTTGGTGGACGGGTACCTACAGCCAATCATTACTCCGTGCAACACTCCACTGGACGTGTGCGTTCCCGAGCAACTTTTCCTGCTTGTTACGCGGCAAGCAAGGTATGTGCATTATTGCCACCCCCTGAACTGGAGGATGACTCTCTTTTTACAGAATGTCCTATAGAAATCAATTTAGGTCCATGCGTCATTTCCAGCTTTGAAACTTTGCGCATGGTCAGAGCCGACTGGCGCTGGATCGGAGCTCCAGTGTTGCGTATGGCCTTGACTATGAATTGGCCGGATTTACTAGCCTAGCCTCTGCCATTCATTTGAATGGAGGGCGGGACTTAGTCACGCTCTCCAGTTATATATAATACCTCCATGGTTTTAACATCAGATTTTCTCTCACTCCCAGAAACAGAAGAAACTGTTGGATTCTTTCCCTGATGACCTGGATGTTGACAAGTTCCTGTCATCCCTGCATTATGATGAGTGAGGAGTGCACTAAGTTGAGCAGTGGAATGCTGTTCGCGGGGACTGTAAACCATGGATGTACTTTGAGCCTGGTGGATTCCACCATTAGCTACAGAAATGGTTAAGGAGTGTGGATCACAATGCTGTATATATAAAATAAGTTGCTCTGATTTTCTGGTTGCAATATGGTAGATCATATTTAAGTACAGTTGTAAATACACATTCAGTTAACTTTTATTAAATGTTCCGATTTTGAAATTGTTGTCACTCTATTTCATTCTGTGAATACAAACAAACTCCCTGTCTGAAGGTTAATTTTTTTAAAGGTTTATGTATGCAAAAACAGTGACTTCCTGAGTCGTCTCAACACATTATAGAATAAAATGACCCTTAAAGCAATATATTTAAGAATAAAAAACATTTGTGTCATGGTTCACTAAACATGGTGACATGTTTTTGTAGTTTTGTATCTTTTTTATTTAGCAGTCAGTTCTGCCACATGGCCAGCATAGGTGTAAAGAAAATATTCTTTAATATTAATGGCATTTTGCTGAATTGTTAAGGGGATGGCTAGATGGTGTAAACCAAGCACAGGAAGAGGAGCAAGGTGGGTGTATACAGCACAGTAGATTAGACAGGAGTGGTATCATGACCACTTCATTCAGACACCCCTTCCTTTACTTCTGGTGTCTGCCTGCAGTCACATTAGCCTGGCTAACGCCTCCCACTTCTCAAATGAGACGTGGTCTGGCAACCAGACGTTCATTTTCTCGTATTTGAAAAAATGCCCAGATCCGTTCATTGGGCGCCACGGATGTCTATCAAATGCGCATAGCTCACCCAACTCGTTCGTATGCAACGCTAAGGGCTGCCGTAAATCCTTTGGCGTCGAATGTAGACGCAAGAGGGCAACGGAAACTTCTCGGATGTTCTGTGATTGGTTCGCCAACATCAGGCGAACATTTGGGCGTTAGTTTCCAGACTGGCTTAGCAGCGGGATTGAAATCACCGCGCAAGGCAGTATGGGAAAACCCAGGCTACAGTCACATCACAACCTGCTGACTATTGACTGAATTGATGTTGTGGGTATTAGTCAGTCTCTGGAGGGCAAACCATTTCCACAGCAACTCTCAAACCACATAAGGGCAATGCCCACACAGGTGGAGCATATGAAGTATGGAAGCTGGAAAGGCTGTACTGTTTATTTGGCAGACATTCTTACAGCACAGACAAGACATGTCTCTTTCCAGTACATGAGCTTCTTGGAGGTCAGTGTTATGACTGTTAGGGTTGAAGTGGGTTAGTAATCAAGGCTATCTGGTATTATTTACAGGAATTGAGAAATTCTGGTTTCTTCTTGCCTTGTGTTTTCAAACATTTCTCTTAGACAGGATAGACTGCATCTACTTCGGATTGCTTCACAGAAACCACACAATCACATTTGTAGAGCTAACTGGTTATGTGACAAGAAAGTACAGTATATATCAGTCAGTGCATAGGTATTTACAAGCTGTTGGATGTTTTATGAGCCAACTACTAGTAGCAGTTGAGCCATCCATAGTTGAGGAGGGTGCGCTGCACTTTCAGGTAGTAGTAGTTGTACTCCACTTGCCTCGCGCCATTGGAGAAGTAAAGGTAACCTGGAAGAGAGATGTCATGCATTTACTGACCTGAGAGAGGCACTCATTATTTAAATGGCGTATTTTAAATAGTCCTTACCGTAATTCTCAAAAGCTGCGTCCACTCTGTTACCAATTCCAGGGAAGCCCACAGATAAAGGCCTTGGGTATCCTGTGTACATTTGTTCTCTTCTGGGATTATAGCTGCAATCATATAAGACAGTGTGTTGTTTGATTTGTTCTGTAAAGAGATACTTTTTATTTGGGAATAATATACTGTATGTCAAATACCTCCAATACTGTGATCCTTTATAAAAGAAAACGGTCTTGGTGAGGGGCTCGTACAGTGCAGCATCTATCTTGTCCACACTTGAGGCAAAGCCCAAACTGCTTAATGTTTTTGGATAACCTGGCAACATGCTTCTGTCTCGCGGGTTTATTCCCCAGAATTGGTTGCCTGTGAAGAATGAAGATGCCATGTCAACAAACATCAGACTTCATGGACAAGAATTCCTCATTCATCTGTGTATGCGGTGCCTGGATACCCACCTTGGAAGAGGTATACTCCTTTTGAGGGAATTTCATAAGCTGCATCCACATAAGTGATCTGTGGCCATGTTGTTTGCACTTTGACTAATGGAATTCCTCTGAACATTGTACTTTTCCTCCAATAATATCTGAAGAAATATTCAAATACATTTAGCACACTCACGCACACAAACTAATTTAACCAATGTAAACATTTCTTGTCTCTCTTACCCATTCTTGAAAAAATAGAGATCGCCATTGATGGCGGTGGCAGCATCAAACACTAGACTGCGGCTGCACTGCTCATCTTTGGGGTTGGGCCCTGGCTCTGGCTCTGGCTCTGGCTCTGGTTCAGGCTCAGGCTCGGGCTTTGGCTTTGGTGTAGGAGGACGGGGTTTAGGGTCTGGACCGGTACCACTCCGTACACCTAGAATTTTTGATAAAAGATGAGGCGTAATACAAGTAATACAATATGATTGAATAAAATAGATATGATATGACATGATTAAATATGCCAGTACCATACAAACTCTGAACTCCTCGCCGGTCATCATCAGGCAGCTTGTATCCATTAGTGTTGACATATTGGTAGGTGGGGTACATGAGGGCACTTGAGTCCCTAGAGTGGTCAAGTCCCAGAGCATGACCAAACTCATGAGCTGCCACCAAAAGCAGGTTCACTCCTGAGAGAGGCAGGAGAACAGAAAACATTAAATCCCACGGAGTTGTGGATTTCCAGTTAATCTTCCTCTGCCATTGGCAAAACTACTAGTCAAAGAAGATGTGGATAAAACAATAATGTATAATAATAATAACAATAACAACAATAATACAATAAACAACAATAATTTAATGAACAAAATGAAGAGTTCCTAAGAAGAGGCAAAGGATAAAGAACTCATTTGTATGGAAGTCGTTTCCTGTAAAGAGGGTAAAATATTGGGACAGAGGTAGTCACCTCGAGAGGTCAGAGTCCAGCTCTCATCATCATCAAAATGGGTGTCGCCACCTTCACCCTGACCAGGAGAATTGGCGTGAGCCAGGACACCTCCACTACCATCAAAAGGCCAAAAGTCACCATGATCTACAATGTAGTGGAGGACATACAGTATGGAGGACAGTCAAGATGGCACTGTCACAGTCACAACACAAAGTTAGGAAATACACTTTTTACCCCAGACCATCTTAATTGCACTGGTATACAGTTTGAGAAAATGATACTAAATGAAAAATATTCCCGTAGTATTTCATTGAGCCCATTGATGAGCTCAAGCATGATGCCCTTATTTTGAGTACTCACATCCGCCTTTAAAGAGGATCATCATGTCAGCAGTGCCACTGGTGATCTGTTTGAAGTCCAGAGGAATGATATCACTGTACAGTTTGAAGGCCTGAGCAATGGTGTAGTCCACCTCTCTCTGACTCAGATCACGGGTGTAAAGAGTTATCCTGTAATGCAGCCACATGCATTGCTTTGAAACCCCAGCTCACCTCTTATCAACAGGCATTCACATGCACACGGCTGTATGTATGTGAAATGCTAGCAGACACAGTGCTATTGTGTTGTTATAGCATGGGTATCCTGTGAGCTTCTAAATGTGCAGAGTGACTACTGGTGCACACATGACTACACGCCACAACTGTGCCATAATGTTTTCATTAAATTAAGTCTTTTTTCTGTTTACCTGTAGGTAATTAGTTTCTTCTCCCACTTTGGACGTCCAGCAAAGTGCCCGTATCTGCTGATATCAGAGACACCACATCTGGGCGCCTTCATCACCTCAATGGTATTCTTATCCAGTGTGCCTGTCACTTCCAGGCCAAAGAAAGACTGCATCGCCTCCAGGTTGTCTTTGAAAGAAACATTTTCTATCATACTCTTCATGATAGTTCCATTCGAAGTCCCGACATCTGAGAAGAAGCGCTCCAGATAGCCCTGGAGAGTAGAGAGTAAGTGAGAGCAATGTCTGTGTGAATGTATGAGTTCAAAGAGAGGAATGCGCTATGTCACATTACAAAAAGAAAGAGCAGAGGACATGAAATGTGCAACAAATCTTAAATCTAAGACAGAAAATGCAAATGGAAAGCATTCATTAACTTAATAAGCTTTTATTCCCTCATCTATATCTGCATGCATAAATTGATTAATTGATTGATTCATCTGAACACATGTTGCCCATAAAGTATCAAGAGAGCTCGTTTCACCTCAGCCAAAGTTTGATCATCTTCAGATGCAGCTGTGTCTCCCATGGAGATCGAAACGGGGGCAGCCTCACTCCAGGCTGCACACAACAGCAGCAGGAGAGTAGTCACACACACCTCCATGCTGGCACACTGCATCCTCAACATCCACCTCATCCTTATATAGGACAGAGCACATGGCCTGGGGTGCATATGGAAAAGAACAGGAAAACAAAGATGCCAAGAGAGATTGAACATTCCTCTCACTGTTGAAACAGGCCCTGAGCTGATGGGGAAAGCTGACCTTTAAAAACAGGGTGTGACAAAGATTTGTCTTTTTATCCTCTTTTAGTGCATTTAATGTTCTCCGAATGTTCAAAGCATGTTTTTTGTCAGCACATGCAAGGATAGTAGCGACCTGTATGTCATTGATGTGTGCATTGTGTGTGCATTGTGTGTGCCTATGATCTTTCTCTCTGTCAATAGCTGCAGTGCATGGAATGCTGTATCTGGCATGCGCTGCAGGGGGTTGGCAAAGGAGCCGGGGGGGAGGGGGCGGCAGGTTATCACAATTGCTACATTAAGTTATTGCTGTCATTGTTCAAGGGTTTTAGGAAAAAGAGCAGCAGTTTCAATGTGTGGTCTATAGCCAGCTTCTATCTATTTTTCTGCTGCACAGGTGACATTGTCACAATGTAATCTTCTACTGAAAGAAGTACATTCAGATAGATATAAGAGGGGATACAATTTGTTCATGAATTTGCATTCTAGATAGCCCAAGATTTTTAAGTCAATAACACATGCTTTAACATGCTCCGTTCCTCCTCTTGTGTTACCTTGTTGTGGTGGGGAGGTTTAAATTGTGTGCTGATCTTGTTTTGGTCATTGAAGATGAGTCAACATGGATGTTAATTTGTTGGGGAATAGCCGTTTTAACTGGAATCACCAAAACTGAGTTTTTGAGAGATTAAGCTGAAGGTGCTGATCTTTTATCTTTTATCCAGACTGAAATATCCTGAAGCATGCAGAAATCCAATGAGGATGACGGCAGAGTCTTCAGATGGGAAAGACAGGTAAAGTTCAGTATTGTCCACGCAGTGATAGTCAAAGTTGGATATAGTATATGGAACTCACACTTGAGTAGAAGTACAGATATTATATCAGAAAATTGGTGTGCTATGTCTTGGCTGTATTTGCTTTAACTCTGTCACTATGTCTTCATTCATTGCTGTGTCCCTGTCACAAGGTGACTTGGGGAGGGAACTACTTGTTGCAAATTGTTCCCTTGGGGAAGGTAAATGAGGGGCGCCGCCCGGAACAAGATGGCTGCCCATCAAGACTGGCAATGAGTTGCAGGTGTGAGGTATGCCAGCAGGGGCAGTGATTGGCAAATTGGCCACAGCCCCTACTATTTTAAACACATCGTCCTTTGGACGCGGGGGAGAGGACACACACAGGATAAGGCCGGAGCGGCCGGACGGGCAGGTGAGCGGACTGGACCACGTCGGCGACGGCGCCTCCCGACGGACTGGGAGGCGAGCGCGGGGCTAGGCCCAATGATGTCCCAAGGAACCGGGAATTGCGCGCTGGGTCCGAGGCCCCACGTCGACGCTGCAGCCAGCAGGGAGAGCAACCCTTTGCCGTGCGCCTAAGGCACGTGGACTGAACCGGAGTGTGAGTAGCAGCGCAGGCTGCCGGATACTACACCGTAGAATGGACCGTTTTATACCTTTTACTGAACGTTTATGCCGTGCTGTGGATACCCCTGTCCAAGGGAAGCCCCTGATCTCTGCCTGCTTGCTCACGAGTGCGTTTGCTGTGTCGACTACACACGAACTTTAATTGCTGTGCTTTGCTTGCACCTTTTGCACATTGCTTCTCTCCAGGCTGCTATGGGCTGACCGCGGACAGTGCGGCCATTAGCCACCAGAGGCAGAACATTTCCCACTCCCCTTTCCCCCGTTGTTAATTGTGTATTTTAATAAGTAAATAAATTATCTGTTTTGTTTTCACCCTGCCCCTGTCTACCTTATTGCTTGGGTGTGGTCAATGCTCCCCTGTGTGGAACTCTAGAATGGGTGGGTGCCAGTGGCGCCCCCTACCTGTGACATCCCATGTGGTCACGTCCTGTGGTGACATCAGGTCTTGAGGTTGCAAATATCTACATGTTAACACACATATTATTTATTCTACTACACAATGCACTAAATGAAACTGTAGTGGAGTATACATTTAGTTTAAAAAAAATTAGTGAAGTAAGAAAAAGAAAAACTCAAGTACAGATACTCCCCATTACTTCAGTACTTAAGTATTTCTTCTTAGTTACTTTACATCTCTGTTGGCAGCCAAATCTATTGGAGTGATGGATCTTGCCCAAGGAAGAAGTGGAAATACAGAAAAGGGGCCCTAATACTGATCCCTGAGGCACACCTGTGGTGAGGTCATGCGACTTTGCCGCATGTCCCTGCCAAGACACACGGAATAAATGCCCTTTAAGGTAAGATTCAAACCTGTTAAGAGCTGTCCCAGAAATTCTCATTTTAGATAATGTACAAAGGAGAATGTCATGGTTTACAGTATCCAAAGCTGCAGATAAGTCTAGTACAAATAATACTGATGACTGAGTAGAGGACTTAGCTACTCTCAATGCTTCATATAGGATGTCACATTTGATTGTTCGACTATGTCTATGGCACGTTATTCCCAAGGGAAAATGTGAAGATTCTGCAATGTTTGAGAGATGATGTAACAATAACTAAGAGATGTGGGACTTGAGAATGGTCAATTCCTCAAATCAAATGAATTGATTTATCTTCATTTGGTTTGGCGTCCCAGGTTATTTTTCCATACCTGCTAACAAGGGAGTGAATACTTTGTGGTATAAGTGGAGGTACTCATTTAACAAAAATAGTCTTGTCGGGCGATTGGGCACCATAGTCATGCAAACATCCCCCAGCTATTTCCAATTAAGGAAAAGTCTTGGATAAGTGCTTGTTGTAAGCCAAGGAAAGGGAAAGGCGAAAGGCCGTGGGTATTTATAGTACACATTAGACAGGACTGATATGATGAACACTGCATTCATATGATGAACACTGCAAACCATTTCCACAGCAACTCTCAAACCACACAAGGCCAATGGCCACACAGGTGGAGCATATGAAGTATGGTACTGTAGCTGGAAAGGCTGTACTGTTTATTTGGCAGACATTCTTACAGCACAGACATTTTTTTCCAGCACATGAGCTTCTTGGAGATCAAAGTTATAACTGTAACACGGTATTACCAGAGAGGGTTGAAGCGGCTTAGTAATCAAGGATCTCTGGTATTACTCTGCAAAATTTACAAGAATTGGGAAATCTCCAAAATTCTTGTCCAGTGTTTTCAAACAGTTTTACTTTTTCTCGACATGATAGACTACATCTACTCCTGACTGCCTCACAGAAACCACACAATCATGTTTGTAGAGCTAAGTGGTTACCTGATGAGACAGTACAAATCAGAGACACAGCTACAACAGGATGCATTACATTATGTATCAGTCAGTGCAAAAGTATTCACAAGCTGTTGGATATATGTGATATTTCCTCAAGTGGTTGAGTCTACGACTAATAGCAGTTGAGCCATCCATAGTTGAGGAGAGTGCGCTGCACTTTCAAGTAGCGGTAGTTGTACTCCACTTGCCTCGCACCATTGGAGAAGTAAAGGTAACCTGGAAGAGAGATGTCATGCATTTACTGACCTGAAAGATGCTCTACATTTTTGAATGCCATATTCTGAATATTCCTTACCGAAATTTTCAAAAGCTGCGTCCACTCTGTTACCAATTCCTGGGAAGCCCACAGATAAAGCCCTTGGGTATCCTTTGTACATTTGTTCTCTTCTGGGATTATAGCTGCAATCATATGAGACAGTTTGTTGTTTGATTTTTTCTGTAATGAAATACTTTTTATTTGGGAATAGTATATGTCACATACCTCCAATACTGTGATCCTTTATAAAAGAAAACGGTCTTTGTGAGGGGCTCGTACAGTGCAGCATCTATCTTGTCCACACTTGAGGCAAAGCCCAAACTGCTTAATGTTTTTGGATAACCTGGCAAAATGCTTTTGTCTTGCGGGTTTATTCCCCAGAATTTGTTGCCTGTGAAGATGCCATGTCAACAAACATCAGACTTAATTGATTTAAAAATTCCTCATTCATCTGTGTATGTGGAGCCTGGATACCCACCTTGGAAGAGGTATACTCCTTTTGAAGGAATTTCATAAGCTGCATCCACATAAGTGATCTGTGGCCATGTTGTTTGCACTTTGATCAATGGAATTCCTCTGCTCATTCTACTTTTTCTCCAATAATATCTGAATAAATATTAAAATATATACATTTAGTGTGCGCACCCACCCACCCACACTCTCACAGTCACACACA
Source organism: Sardina pilchardus (assembly GCF_963854185.1). Taxonomy (NCBI): domain Eukaryota; kingdom Metazoa; phylum Chordata; class Actinopteri; order Clupeiformes; family Clupeidae; genus Sardina; species Sardina pilchardus. Next base: position 2,759,406 of record NC_085006.1, read on the forward strand.
GACACAACGGATTTAACCAATGTAACCATTTCTTATCTCTTACCCATTCTTGAAAAAATAGAGATCGCCACTGATAGTGGTGGCAGCATCAAACACTAGATTGCGGCTGCACTGCTCATCTTTGGGATTGGGCCCAGGAGCTGGAGCTGGAGCTGGGTCTGGCCTTGGGTCTGGCCTTGGCTCTGGTCTTGGCTTTGGCTTTGGCTTTGGCTTTGGCCCTGGTCTTGGTCTTGGTCTTGGCTTTGGCTTTGGCTTTGGCTTTGGTCTAGGAGGAGGGGGTTGAGGGTCCGGAGCGGTACCTTTCCGAGTACCTAGAATTTTTGACAAAAGATGAGCTCAAGTAATACAATATGATTTAAGAATTTAGATGTATGATATGATATGAATTGATATGAATTTATATGATATGATATGATTTGATATGATATGCCAGTACCATACAAACTCTGAACTCCTCGCCGGTCATCATCAGGCAGCTTGTATCCATTAGTGTTGACATATTGGTAGGTGGGGTACATGAGGGCACTTGAGTCCCTAGAGTGGTCAAGTCCCATAGCATGACCAAACTCATGAGCTGCCACCAAAAGCAGGTTCACTCCTGAGAGAGGCAAGAGAACAGAAAACATTATTCGTTATTCTACATCTGCTATTGCCAAAACTACCAGATAAAGAAGATGAGGATAAAACAACAACATATTATAACAATAACAACAATAACAGAGATAGTTTGAACAGTTATCTTTTTACAGTTGATTCCACTGTTATGAAGCCTGCTTTGCACTGATGGTTGCAATGATATGGAACGGTGATTAAACTTTTTAAAAAACATTTTTTTACCAGATCTACTTCGTAGTACAGAAGCCTTGAACCTTTTTTTAGATGTAATCTTGTTATTTCGAGATCTTATCTCGTTATTTCAAGATAATATCTCATTATTTCGAAACAAAACACATATGAAAAAATAAGAATCTTCCAGATTTTTCTTCAGATATTATCTCATTATTTCTCATTATTTTGTCATCTCATAATATCTCTTATTATATGGCTCTCTAGAATGTTGAGGGAGCTCCCATTCACTTTGAATGGGCCTCTCAACGTTCTACCGGTCCGTTATATTTGCATAATGACCGCTCCGAAGGTATAATGACTGCTGCCAATGGCAACGGGTTCAATCTGCTAGTTGTAGAGCGCTGTAGAGTGCTAAAGACACATTGAGATAAGTTTATTTTCTCGTTTTGGCAAGTAGCCGTATTTATAAGCGCGATAATGTATAGAACGCCTGCGCGGAGGGGTTTTGCTTCGTCCTGAAGGGAATTATTTTCAGATAATGACCGGCGTTCTATACATTATCCCTTACGTAATTACGAGATAATATCAACACCACACCACCTTTTCTTTTACTTCCACATATATCTCGTTATTTCGAGATACTAAGTTGTTATTTTGAGATATTATCTCGTTATTTCGAGATATTATCTTGTTTTCGAGATGTTACTTTTATCTCGAAATAAAGAGATAATATCTCGAAATAACGACTTAGTATCTTGTTATTTCGAGATACTATCTGAAGAAACAATTCAGAAAAATTCAATTCTTTTTTACATATGTGTATTATCTCAAAATAATGAGATATTATCTTGAAATAACGAGATATGATCTCGAAATAACAAGACAAAATCTAAAAAAAAAAATCATAGATTATTATTTCAGAATTTATTCAGAATAAATATTCTGAATCAATTTATTTATTTATTCAGAATTAATAACCACCCCAGGCCAGACAGAAAAGACGATTATTTCTCTCCTGATAAAGAACAATAACTTGATGAACAATAACTTGATGAACAAAGAGCTAATTTGTAGGGAAGCCATTTCCTGTAAAGAGGGTAAAATATTGGGACAGAGGTAGTCACCTCGAGAGGTCAGAGTCCAGGTCTCGTCATCATCAAAATGGGTGTCGCCACCTTGACCCTGTCCAGGAGAGCTAGCGTGAGCCAGGACACCTCCACTACCATCAAAAGGCCAAAAGTCACCATGATCTACAATGTAGTGGATGACATACAGTACAGTATGGAGGACAGTCAAGATGGCACTGTCACAGTCATACAAAGTTAGGAAATACACTTTTTACCCCAGACCATCTTAATTATACTGGTATAGACCCCTTTGATATTTGTAAACATCCAGAGCTTAGATTGTGTGTGTGTGCATGGGGTTAGGAAAATGGAGCAGCTAATAGACCTGCATGTTGAGATGTCAAGGTACAGCTATTGTCACCCAAGGGCCGTGATCCACCTTAATAATCATTATTAGCTAATGACCATTGTTTTTCCTGACCCTGAGCTGATAACAGAATGGGTAGGCAACGTTAGCAAGTGGCTATAGATTCATTAGCACGACATATAAGGCTATCTGGTTGACAAACCAAGTGTGTATACACAAAAAAGTAGTATAAGCATATTTCTTTACATTTCAGTCAATTCACACACTTCATTAAGATGGAATGTTTTCTGACCCTGACATAAACCTTTTCTGTGACATGAACCGTGAAGGGGTCTATACAGTTCGACAAATTATGAGGAAAAACATATTCCTGTAATATTTAATTAAGCCTATTGTTGAGCTCAAGCATGATGCCCTTATTTTGAGTACTCACATTTGGGTTGAAACAGGATCATGATGTCAGCAGTGCCACTGGTGATCTGTTTGAAGTCCAGAGGAATGACATCACTGTACAGTTTGAAGGCCTGAGCAATGGTGTAGTCCACCTCTCTCTGACTCAGATCAGGAGTGTAAATAGTTATCCTGTAATGCAGCCACATGCATTGAGAGATCCCATCTCACTTGCAGGCATGTACATGAGCTGTATGCATGTGAAATGCATTGCGGTCACAGATCTGTATGTGTGTATTAGCCACATTGTGTATAAGCCACAGGACAGTATTTTATGCAAGTTAAAAGAAACAAAACCATATTAATGCCATATTAACTGCTCACATGTATTAACCTCATAGCTGAAGAAATTATGCAAAATCAGTGTATAAGCCACAGCTGATAGATGGGAAATGACGGTGTTGTGTCATATGACATGGGTATCCTGTGAGCTTCTAAATGAACGCTGATGCACATAATTACAGCACAACTGTACCATAATGTTAGTAATCAAGATAAGTGTATTTTTTCTGTTTACCTGTAGGTAATTAGTTTCTTCTCCCACTTTGGGCGTCCTTCAAAGTGTCCGTATCTGCTGATATCAGAGACACCACATCTGGGCGCCTTCATCACCTCAATGGTATTCTTATCCAGTGAGCCTGTCACTTCCAGGCCAAAGAAAGACTGCATCGCCTCCAGGTTGTCTTTGAAAGAAACATTTTCTATCATACTCTTCATGATAGTTCCATTCGAAGTCCCGACATCTGAGAAGAAGCGCTCCAGATAGCCCTGGAGAGTAGAACACAAGCGAAAGCAGTGTCAAGCAAAAATAAACACATTCATGAGCTACAGTATGTTATAACAAAAAAAGCAGAGGACCTGAAATGTGCAAAATTGTCACATATATCTGCACGCATAAATAAAACAAGAAAGCTTGTTTCACCTCAGCCAAAGTTTGATCATCTTCAGGTGCAGCTGTGTCTCCTGTGGAGCTGGAAACGGGGGCAGCCTCACTCCAGGCTGCACACAGCAGCAGCAGGAGAGTAGTCACACACACCTCCATGCTGGCACACTGCATCCTCAACATCCACCTCATCCTTATATAGAACAGAGCACATGGCCTGGGGTGCATATGAACAGGAAAACAAAAATGCCAAGAGATGCTAAGACAGGCCCTGAGCTTAAAGTTGACCTTTTAAAACAGGGTGTGACAGAGATTTGTCTTTTTAACCTCTAATTATTCTAATCAAACTGAATTGAATGTTCCTTGTATTTTTTGTCAGTACATGCAAGTATACTCTGGACGTAATTCAGATGTGTCAAAGAGAAAAGAAAGTTTGTTCATGACTTTGCATTGTTGATGTCCGTCCAGCCAATAAGAGTGTGTGTTTTCCCACACAATTTAGTCCATGTGCCGATTACATCACATAGAAAGGGCTTAACGTCAACAACACATGCTTTAACATGCTCTGTTCCTCCTTGTGTTGTTACCTTGCTGTCATGGGGCTTGCGTGCCTCCAGGACTCTGAGACCTATTGGTGGTGTTTATGCCCTCAGTAGGTCCAACCAAGCTGGGCACGTTTCAGAGTAGAGAGGCAAGGTGAAAAGCAACCTGCCCTTCAAGGTTGAGAGTTGCATTATATTAGGCAGATGGAGCTCACTTGCAGGGATTGCAGTCGTCTAAGGGGAAATAGTCAGAGAAAACCAGTCCTCTAGAGAGGAGGTTGGGCATTGGGCCTATCACTCATCACTGTAAAAAGAAGCCAGAAGCAGAACGAGTTAAGGACACCAAAAGCACGGAGAGCCAAAGACAACATTGGGCCACACGGTAGAGAAAGAAATAGTGGATGATTGTTTTTTTTTTTTTTAATATTTAGATTTTATTGCTTTTTCACAATGACAATACAAGACAAGGACAAAGACAACAAGAAAGTACAAAACAGAGACAAAATACAAAACAAAGACAAGGGGAGGGAAAGTTAGCTGCAGTTAAATACACATTATGTATACATTAAAGTTCTCATATAGTCCAAGGGGCTTTGCAGAGCACTAGGCCTCTCTAGTGGATTGAGAGTCAAGGCAGCCTGTTCCATAGCAAGGATGTCCATAAAGTCATTTCGCCAGAGTTCTATACTGAAGCAGTTGTTTTTGCGTTCCTTCCAATTAAGAAGTATAGTCCTTTTTGCCACCAAGAAAGCAAGTGCAAAAATGTTCTGTATACTCCTGGACTGTATACCATCAATATTGACTCCAAATAAGCATACAATTGGACAGAGTGTAATCTCAGTATTGAGTATAGATGTTAAATCACTGACAATATCTTGCCAAAATTGTTTGACAGCAGGACAATTCCATAGCATATGCACTAGTGTTCCCACCGAACCACAACCATGCCAGCACGTATTTGACACCAAGGGATCAATTTTACTCATTATTTCTGGGGTCATGTATGCCCTATGAATTATTTTAAACTGGATCATTTTATACCTGACACATTTTGAAATGGTTGTACTGTTTCTAAGTGCTGCATTCCATTGTGATTCGGAGATAGGCAAACCCATGCCACGTTCCCATTGACATTTAGTTTGTAAGTTTGTACATGGGTTCATTGCAGACAGTAGTTTATACATAGTAGACACAGTGCCTTTTCTTTTTATGGCTGCTATTAGTTTGTTCTCCAAGTCTCTGTGCATCCCCAGCTGTATACCCTTGGACAACAATGATTTCATAATAGAGTAAACTCGATTGTATGTTAAAAAATTTAAGTCGGTCAAACCAAACTGTGTTTTTAAATGATTGAAGGTTATAATTGTCCCATTGTCTATAATTTGTCCCCACGTGGTTTACGTTATTTTGTTGCCACATTCTGTCTCTAAGTGTTTCACCACCGGCTTTAAACAAGGGGGTATGCCACAGTGGACATGAAGGTAGTGAGTATCCATTAAAAGATAGACGCTTATGTAGGATGGTCACTATCTCTTTTTTTTTTTTTTTATAATTATATTTATTTGATTTTATACGTGTAACAGAAATTGCTTATACCAGTACAGACATATTATCTTGTTAGACATATCAATATACAGTCCTACTAGCTAGGTATTCACATTCTGTTACTCACAGTTATTCCCCACAATCATTCATACTCACACACATTCACCCATACATACCTACTGTAGAACACGCACTCACCATTATTCATACTCACACACATTCACCCATACATAAAACACCCTCACACCATACACCCTCCATACACACTCCCTACTCACACCTTGGCTGCCCTTCCACATATGGCACACCTTCACATACACACCAACATACACACAGACACACATACACAGTCTGACAAACATCTGTTCACACTAACATCACTACACTCACACATTGTTCTCCATAAGGTTCTCCCATGTGGTCTAAATACTTGTCCAACATTTGATTATAAAGAGTCATATATGTCCTGCCATACCCTATTAAATTGTTCTTTTTTATTTCTGTCCTCACAAATTGCTTTTTCTATATTTAAATAATATTTCATCAATCCCTTCCATGTCTGCATGGAAGGGGCCTGTATATCTTTCCAACATTTTAAAATTATTTTTTTATATACCAAGGAGGAAAATAGAATCTGCCATCCTATGGGATACTTCAGATTCTCTGTTCTCTGCAAAATACACTGTGCTGATGTTAACTTCGACTCAATTTTGCAGGTGTCGTTCAAAAACTTTTGAATTTCCAGCCAACCCAGTTTAATTTTTTCACAATCCCAGAAAGCATGTATAAGAGTTTCCTCATGAGAACCGCATTTTACACACAGAGCAGAAGAGGATGGGTCAAACTTATGTATTTTAGATTTTTTGTAGTAAGTTCTTGTCATAAGTTTAAATTGGATAAGCCGTAGGTTTTCGTTGGTGGTGACCTTATTGGTTAGGTTTAGGCTTTCCTTCCATTTTATATGGGTATCTGTGATATTAAGGTCTTTATTCCAAGCTTCATATATTTTATTTAATGAGTAGCTACCCACCTGTGCCTCAATCAAACATTTATAAACATTACCAATTAGTTTCTTTTTCACTCCAGTATTCATAAAAATCTTCTCTACTGTTATTAATTCAGTCTTATAATTAAGCTCAACATTCTGTAATAGCCAGTTTTTCAGTTGTAAATATCTAAATGTTTCATTATATGTTAAGTTAAATTCATTTCTAAGCTGTTCAAAAGTCAGAATCTTGTTTTGGAATATAATATCTGAAACCATACATATACCTCCCTGAATCCATGATTGCCATTCCAGTTTTTCACTTTGAATAGTGATGGATGGATTGTTCCACAGGTGTGTATTCCTGGGTAGACTAATATGCACTCCTATGATGTTTTTAATCTTTTTCCATGCCCCCATGTGCTGTTAATTACAAAATTAGAGCTTCTGATTTTACGTTTTGAAAACATAGCTAAAAATAAATTATCTGGCCTGAGTTGGTAATGAAGAAGGCTTGAGCTGCATAGTAATACAGTTCAATATTTGGGAAATTCAGGCCTCCTTCACCTCTCGAATTTTGGAGAAGTTTCCAACTTAATCGGTGGGCTTTATTAGACCAAATAAATGAACTAAACAGCCTGTTAACCTTCTTAAAAAAGTCTTTTGGTGGTATCACTGATACTGTTTGGAAGATAAACAGAAATTTGGGCAGCCATACCATTTTAATCAAGTTTATTCTTCCAATCAGATTTATTGGCAAATTTGCCCACTTATCCAAACTAACTTTAAGATCTTTAATCAGAGTAACATAGTTATCCTTATATAGTACTGTTTTATCAGGACTTATATAGCATCCTAGGTACTTAATCCTTCTTTTTTGCCATTTAAACTGAGTAAAAGACTCTTGTGAAGGCTCTAGTATTGATAAAAGTTCCGTTTTCCCCATATTCATTTTGTAACCAGAGACCTTAGAAAATTGCTCCAGAAGACTCAGCACATGCGGGATTGATTTTTCAACATTAGTTAGATATAGCATAAGGTCATCTGCATACAGGTTTAGCTTGTAGCACTCTCCACCTATACATATGCCAGTTACCTCTTCTGTCTGTCGGATCTTCTGAGCCAAAGGTTCAATGGCTAGGGCGAAGAGTGTTGGTGATAGTGGACATCCCTGTCTCGTTCCTCTTGTTATGTGGATGGCCTCCGATAGGATCCCATTGCAGTAAACATTTGCTGTTGGTGCCTTATATATCGCTTGAATCAGTTGTATTATTTCATGTGGAAAGTCGTATTAACACCTCATATAGATAACTCCATTCAAGGCGATCAAATGCCTTTTCGGCATCTATAGCCATTAATGTTAGATCTATTTTTTCTTTTTTAGCAAATTGTGTTATTGAAATACATGTTCTAACATTTGTTTTTAAATTCCTACCTTGTATAAATCCTGCTTGGTTATAATGGATAATAGATGGGAGCACTTTAGCCATTCTGTTGTTTAAGATCTTCGTAGTAATTTTATTATCACAGTTTATCAAACTTATAGGTCTGAAATCTGATGGAGCTTACATTCCTTGCCTGATTTTGGTATTACATTTATAATAGTTTGATACATTGTTTGTGGCAGCTTCCCATATGCAATGGCGTCTTGTATGACTTCAATAAAAATTAAACTTATATAAGGCCAGAAAATTGAATAAAATTCAATTGGCAATCCATCCATTCCCGGTGCTTTACCTTTAGGGAAACCATCAATTGCTTCTTTTATTTCAGGTCCTAAAATGTCCTTTCTTAATGCCATTTTTTGTTCCCCGGATAGCTGTTTAATGTTCACTGACTTCAAATATACATTCTGTTCTTTAGTCTCACATGATAATTCAGAAGTATATAATGTTTTATAAAAGCAAGCAAACTGTTGATTGATAACATTATTATCACTGAGAGTAGCATTTGTTATAGGATCCTGAAGTACAATGTTATCCCTTCTAATCATTCTTTTCACTAATGAAGATAGTTGCTTACCTGTTTTGTTTGAAGATATGTATCTCAATTTATTGGAATTGTATCTCAAGTTATTAGCTTTTTCCAGTAGGAGTTGATCATATTCTAGTTTTAACTTCTCTAAATATTCAAAAAAAAATGTTTGCACAAGTTTTCTTATGTAACTGTTCTGTCTGAGTTATAGTTTTCTCCAGCTCTTTCATACCTTTATCTAACTCTGTTTTTTTCCTAGAGGAATATGAAATAATAATCCCCCTGATATATACTTTAAAGGTGTCCCATATTATCTGAACCGGTGGCTTATCTACATCAGAATTTTCAAAATTTATTTTTAAGAATTCTGTAATGTGGTTTGTTAAGTATTTAATAAATTCCTCATCCTTTAAATATCTTCTATTCATTCTCCATATCCTTTGTATTATTTTATTTTTTGGTGGGCACATAGTACAGGTCACTGCAGCATGGTCTGATATTACTCTATCCTGTGTTTTTGTTGCTATTATATCATCTATACCTTTATTTGATATTAAAATATAATCTAGCCGGCTATAACTATTTTGTGCGTGGGAGTAATATGTATAATCTTTACTTTTTGGATACATTAGTCTCCATACATCGGTTAACTCATTTAATACAATAAACTCCTGAAGTTCTCTAGGTGTATTGAACTTTCTTTTCATGTTAGATGTATCCTGTGCTGTGAAGACATGATTTAAGTCTCCAGCAAATATGATTATTCCTGTTGGAATATTATCTATTATGTTTTGAATGTTTATAAGGAATTTCATGTTGGATAATGGAGGGGAATATATGTTTATCAATGTGTACCTTTCTCCGAAAATGTCACAGTTAATAATTCGAAATCTGCCCTCAGGATCCGACTGCTTTGAAATTAAACCAAATGGTAAATATTTACTTATAAGAATGCCCACTCCTCTACTTTTAGATGTAAAACTGGATTCATATGCCTCTCCTACCCATTGCTTTCTGAGATGTTTAATTTCTCCTGGTTTAAGATGAAGCTCTTGTAGAAAAACAATGTCTGAGGAGAGTTTTTTTAGATGATGCAGGACTTTTTGTTGTTTAACCCTCTGCTTAACTCCGTTGACATTCCAAGTTGTTATAGTGAATTTGTTTGGGTTTGTTTGAATAAAACTTTTATCTAACATTTGGTTTTATCAAAGAAGTGATAAGAAGGGTTAACTTGGCCAAGTTCTTGTCCAACATAGCAAACCTAACTGGAGAACAAAGACAAACACAGGACAACATACACTTCCACACAACAAACAAACTAGACAAGTGCAACCAGCATTCATACACCCACTTCCCACTCATACACATAATCAACATACCATTCATTCCTATGTATTTCACCATGTAGAACATGCTTTGATAAGGTCTATTGCCCCCTACTCCTACCTGGGGCATTGATCCATGATATTAAATAGCACATATTAATATCTATACTAATTCTATAATAGCACTCTAAATAGTCCTTCAATTAGCAAAGTAAATATCTCTATCTCATGCTCTAGTATTAACAGTTTAGGCTTAATCAATGTAAAGAGATAGAAGATAGGCCTACATATACTTACTGAGAGGGGACTAGGAGGTAGGCTACCCATTAAAGAGAAATCATAATCAACAAACGGAAAATGGAAAACATATAGAAACTCCCCTCTTCTTATCAGGTACTGGTGAATTTAATATATTCTCCTGTTGAACATTAAAGTATTACTTATTGGGTTACCTCCATCCATTAACCAAAAATAGGCTACTTGTACACATGCATGTCATATTTCAAGCCAATAAAAAATAATGTAGTCCACAGTATTTAAGTAATCAGACAATAAAGTAGCCTACTGCTACTGTTACTGCACTGGTTCCAGCTCAACACCATGTATCTGTAGTAAACATAAATAGCCATATTAAACTGAATTAGTAATTCGATCCATAACCCATCCATGCCAGAATTGTCCACTTTCGCCCGGAGAAAAGGAAATAGTCCATGGTCATATTGTTTATCGGTGAGGCGAGCCACCTGTGACCCCCCTGTGAGTCGCCATCAGTCTCTTATTCCTTTTCTCTTATAGCTGGGAATCTTTTGTTCATTAAGTTTTTAAACTGCATAGAGGCATCACTCAGCCAATTCAGATTTAGGTCCCCTAAACAAGTAGTTCACCAACAGAGTATTTAGCGAGCATGTTCACTAAGGTGTTAGTAGCATGTGAGTCAGCTGAAGGAGGACGGTAGATTCCGACCACAGTCAGTGGAACTGGACCATAATTGACTTTAAGAGCTAAAAATTCAAAACACTTAGGAAGAGAAACAGCATTTAAAATTGACACTGAGAGACAAGGTTTGACATATATACCAACACCACCACCCTTACTTAACCGATCAATTCTATAAAAGTTATAATTATAGAGAGACACGTCTGAATTGGCAATATTCTTCCCAAGCCAGGTTTCTCCCAACACAAGAATATCTGGAATAGTCTGATACACACACACACACACACATACACACACACACACACACACAAACACATACTCACAAGTGAACATACACACACAGAGACACATAAAACACACACAAATGCAGGCAAGCAGACGCATACATTTTCACTACTTTATGTCCGCAATTCATAATAAATATGCATAAGGACATACATGTTACAGATGCAGAGCATTCCCAAGGTCAAGAAAAAGGGAAGCACGGGCCATTTCTCTTATGGTGCTATCAGCGTTGTTTAGCGTTGTTACACACACACACACACACACACACACACACACACACAGCCCATTACCTCCACCACCACACACTCACAAGCGAAAACTCAAAGGCAGAGAAGCACAAGCACACATACACAAAAGCAAGTGTATATGCACACACTCAGATAGATACAGTACATAGAAGAGGCAGTATAGGGATGGAGTAGGAGATGGAAACAAATTGACAAATTAAGGCACGGTCATATCTTGTACCGTATAATATGTTTTACAATGACTGCTTTTAAAACATGTAGGAAGGGTGTCAATTGCGCTCAAGCCTTTTCGGTGCCCACAGTCCAGGACCTAAGGATCAGAAAAGCTAGCTGGGCTAGTCAGAGAGGAAGATGCAAACATCAGTAAAATAAAAATACAATAAGAAAGGTTTATAAGCTACAGTATCTGAGTGCTCCAGTCATCCCTGGGTCTGCTCTCTTCGAAGTAGCCTATCAGCCAGCTTCTCTTTTAAAATGTGTTAGGTGATGTCACCACATTTCCCCATAACCTAGACAAGACAATGGTATACTCATATAAGGACAAAAATGGCTGTATTTCAATAGCCTAGAGTATATCACTCATCACTGTCCAAAATAATCACTTGCAGATATAATCAGTGATTATATCACAAACTAAACCTAACAATTGTTAACTACTATAGAATAAGTTATAATATAACACATATATTATAAGTCTGTACACCTAATGTTGTAACACCATTCCAATACCAACACTAAATCTGCCTGCAAAGTAGAAAACCAGTAAAACAGGGTTTATTCTGTCCACGCATTGTCCCGTGTCTTGAATCTGAACCTCAAAACTTGAATGAAACTCATTGTCATAGCCTAATCCATACTCATTCATAACTAATCCACAGTGGATAGAGGCACAAGCTGTTCCATCAGTGCAGGAAACTTAGGCATGAGACACACCCAACTGATGATGGATGTTCCATGTCAAATCAGACAGAATCTCAGCTTTGGCTCAACATTTTTCTTCATAATGTTTAGATTCCAAAACTGGGGCCTGTGGCCTGAGGCCATTTTTGATCAATTCCAATGTTTTATCCTTGATGTGTTATAATTTTTACTCTCTCAGGAATAATACATTATATAGCCTGCCCAAACTTGGCATTTTTTGGCAATTCATAGGTTTCCTTAACCTGACTTTCGCCAGATCCTGTAGTTCGCTGTCTGCTTCACACAAGGATCTGGGACTCCTCGATAGGAGATGTATTTCTGAAGGCGGGTCCTTGTAAAACATCCTCGCATGTGATTCGATAAACCACTTGCCTGTTATCTTGAATGACGTGCTAGGCTTCTTCAAGCTCTTGCCAAACCCGGTCGGAAGAAGAGTAAAAACATCCTTGCCACCAATAAATGTCTTCAAAACTATTCTCTGTTAATCTTTTAAAGAATGAATACTCGATAGATTCGACAAAACGGTTGAAATAGCAGAATCAATGTCAGCACAAGACTCCTCGCTGCGTGCCGCCATTGTTATTTGAATCAAACACTCGCTTCGGCGCTCCTGATTGGTTGCTTATTTTTTGATCACTGGCCCAGGGGTTTGGATTGCCCTCGCGTCCAGACCCTTGTGTGGAGCTCAGCGAAACGCCTCTGGTGGAGCATGGCGGAACTACAAGGGTCTGGCGAGAGTCAGGCTAAGGTTTCCTAGGACTAAAATAGCATGTCAACATGGGAACAGCTCATTTCATAGTCATTTCATGTACAAAGTGCCAATGATGTGCAATGATGTACATCAAGTGTTACATTTCTGATCTTTATATCTCTTATTAATCAACTTCGGCCTGACTCTGCCCTTTGTGTGTCTGACTTCACTCTGGCCACAGGTAGCCAACACTGTCAAACTCACACCTTATGTGTTTTTCAGACGGTAAAACTCAAGTTAACGGGCTGAAAACAGCATAAAAACATACGATATGATCAGAAATATCAAATCAAACCTTGGTTTTGGTACCCATTCATAGTCGACATTAAAACAAAACTGTGCAGTGCAGATCTTACAAGACCTCATGCCACACGTCAACTTCTTTGTATCCTCCTATCATAATTTGAATATCAAATATGAGTTATCTATAAATACATGCCACATTGGGTGAGAAACACGCGATTGACAGATAGGTCATTCCGCATCAAATCAAATAGAATCCAGGTAAATGATTGCTGCCCTGTCTCAGATTTTGCTCAAAGCTTGTCCACATAATGTTTAAGTCCAAACCTGAGACATTTTTTGTTCAATCCCAATGTTTTTGTACATTTTCTTCTTTATCCTTGATTTGTTATATTTTTCTACTTCCAGAAATAGACCAGTCTGTCCAAACTTGTTTGATAATAATAAAAACTAGAAATGCAATTCCAAGGAATTACCAGTGCATGAAAATGCAGAAATAGATAGATAATGTAGATATGGTTACTTAGGTGTAGCTAGGGTAAACATGGTGGTTGCATAGTTTACAGAGAGTTGATAGTGTGAAGGTAGACTGTTTAAAGATGAAACATTCCAGTTCTAACTTAACTAATGATTTCTATTCATGTTAAAATGTTGATTAGCTAACTTAGCTAATGATTTCTAGCAGTTACGCTAAAAATGTTAATTATGCTAGCAATGCTAACTTTACTAACAATGCTAACCAGGTTGATTAGCTAACTTAACCAATGATTTCTAGCAGCAATGCTAAAAATGCTAACAATGCTAAATTTGCTAACAATGCTAACCAGGTTGATTAGCTAACTTATTTGATGATTTTTTGCAGTTATGCTAAAAATGCTAACTATGCTAACCATGCTAACTAGCTAACTTGCTAGTGAGGACTTTTATTTTGAAACATTTGTTGCTAGGGTATCCATGGTGGCCACTATCAGGAAACAAGAAGTTACTGCAGTATAATCATGTTGGTTGCTATGGAAACGGTCATAAATGCTTAATTTTAATGGTTGCTATGTTGGTTGCTAGGTACATGGAGGTTTCATGTAGTTGACTGGAGGCATAGTGGATGATAACTGACAGTTGGAATGGTTGAACAGTTCAATAGTTGAGTAGTTTCAATGGTTAAATGATTTAATAGTGTATTATTGCAGTGAGGACTTTTATTTTGAAACAGTTGTGGACAGAGGAAACAGTTAACAGGATATGTAGTCTTCTGAGAGACTGTATGCTTAAAGCCAGAGAAACTGACAGTTGGTGCCCAGGTGGCCGGCCACCTGGCCTAAGATTCTAATTGCTGCCGTGATGTCATAATGAGCAATGTTAAGTCTATGGGGGAAATTGTAATAGTTTTTAACTAATAGTTTAAAAAGTATAAAAGTTACAAAGTTGAAAAATACAAAGCAGGCATGGCATAAGCAAGACCTACGCAACAACGTTTGAATGAAGTTTCTACGTTAAACGGTTGAAGCTGAATTGGGTGCGTTAGAAGAAGAAGTTTAACTAGAAATGCAATTCCAAGGAATTACCAGTGCATGAAAATGCAAAAATAGATAGATAATGTAGATATGGTTACTAAGGTGTAGCTAGGGTAAACATGGTGGTTGCATAGTTTACAGAGAGTTGATAGTGTGAAGGTAGACAGTTTAAAGATGAAACGTTCCAGTTCTAACTTAACTAATGATTTCTATTCATGTTAAAATGTTGATTAGCTAACTTAGCTAATGATTTCTAGCAGTTACGCTAAAAATGCTAATTATGCTTGCAATGCTAACTTTACTAACAATGCTAACCAGGTTGATTAGCTAACTTAACCAATGATTTCTAGCAGTAATGCTAAAAATGCTAACTATGCTAACAATGCTAAATTTGCTAACAATGCTAACCAGGTTGATTAGCTAACTTAGTTGATGATTTTTTGCAGTTATGCTAAAAATGCTAACAATGCTAACTATGCTAACTTGCTAGTGAGGACTTTTATTTTGAAACATTTGTTGCTAGGGTATCCATGTTGGCCACTATCAGGAAACAAGAAGTTACTGCAGTGTAATCATGTTGGTTGCTATGGAAACGGTCATAAACACTTAATTTTAATGGTTGCTATGTTGGTTGCTAGGTACATGGAGGTTTCATGTAGTTGACTGGAGGCATAGTGGATGATAACTGACAGTTGGAATGGTTGAACAGTTCAATAGTTGAGTAGTTTCAATGGTTAAATGATTTAATAGTGTATTATTGCAGTGAGGACTTTTATTTTGAAACAGTTGTGGACAGAGGAAACAGTTAACAGGATATGTAGTCTTCTGAGAGACTGTATGCTTAAAGCCAGAGAAACTGACAGTTGGTGCCCAGGTGGCCAGCCACCTGGCGTAAGATTCTAATTGCTGCCGTGATGTCATAATGAGCAATGTTAAGTCTATGGGGAAATAGCTCAATGTTAAATCTATGGGGAAATCGTTTTTTAATTCATAGTTTAAAAAGTATAAAAGTTACAAAGTTGAAAAATACAAAGCACACATGGCATAAGCAAGACCTACGCAACAACGTTTGAATGAAGTTTCTACGTTAAACGGTTGAAGCTGAATTGCGAGCGTTAGAAGAAGAAGAATAAGAAGCCTAGGAAGAACAGTACAGTGCATTTTCATGCACTGTAATAACTAGAAATGCAATTCCAAGGAATTACCAGTGCATGAAAATGCAAAAATAGATAGATAATGTAGATATGGTTACTAAGGTGTAGCTAGGGTAAACATGGTGGTTGCATAGTTTACAGAGAGTTGATAGTGTGAAGGTAGACAGTTTAAAGATTAAACATTCCAGTTCTAACTTAACTAATGATTTCTATTCATGTTAAAATGTTGATTAGCTAACTTAGCTAATGATTTCTAGCAGTTACGCTAAAAATGCTAATTATGTTAGCAATGCTAACTTTACTTACAATGCTAACCAGGTTGATTAGCTAACTTAACCGATGATTTCTAGCAGTAATGCTAAAAATGCTAACTATGCTAACAATGCTAAATTTGCTAACAATGCTAACCAGGTTGATTAGCTAACTTAGTTGATGATTTTTTGCAGTTATGCTAAAAATGCTAACTATGCTAACCATGCTAACTAGCTAACTTGCTAGTGAGGACTTTTATTTTGAAACATTTGTTGCTAGGGTATCCATGGTGGCCACTATCAGGAAACAAGAAGTTACTGCAGTAAAATTATGTTGGTTGCTATGGAAACAGTCATAAACACTTCATTTTAATGGTTGCTATGTTGGTTGCTAGGTACATGGAGGTTTCATGTAGTTGACTGGAGGCATAGTGGATGATAACTGACAGTTGGAATGGTTGAACAGTTCAATAGTTGAGTAGTTTCAATGGTTAAATGATTTAATAGTGTATTATTGCAGTGAGGACCTTTATTTTGAAACAGTTGTGGACAGAGGAAGTAGTGAAACAGGATCTGTAGTCTTAATGAGATTGTATGCTTAAAGCCTGAGACAGAAGGTGCCTCTCATAGCGTTGCAAACGTACCATAGGCGCAGTAATATCGTACTCAGCACCTGAAAATAGTCCCCATAGACAACAAGCAGTAGTAGTGCCAGTAGTCTGCAAGTTGCCTTGATTATTACGCCAGATGAAAGTGTAGTTCCATGTCAAATCAGCCTAGAAAAACGGCAGGTTTCATTTTCAGTTGGTCTTACTGCACTTTTTAACTTGAGAGGAGACACGTTTTAAATGGGAAAATTACCAGAAATCTTAGTCACTTTTAAACATGAAGCTAGCAGGCGAGAAGCTAATGGTCTAATCCGATTCAATGATCTATGCTAGGCTGAAGCTAAAAGTTGTATCGCCAGACTCACAGAATGGCTGGATGAACGGGAACAAGGTAAATATCGATTGTTTTGCTCGAGGGGAGGTGGAAAATGAGCGTATTTCCAAAAATGGCGGAATATCCCTTTAAGAGAGCCAGCCTGAGACAGAGTAGATTGTTTAAAAGTTCAATGTAGAGCGTCTAATTGATGTTGTTGATAGGCAGACTGTTTAGAATGGGTGGATGAGTGAATGGTTTGAAGAAGATGAATGGATATAAAGTTGGATGGAATTAGGAGGACTTATTTTGATATTGTTGTGCGCAGAGGATACAGGGGAACAGAATATGTAGTCTTCAGAGAGGAGCCTGAGAGAAACTGACAGTTGGTGCCCAGGTGGCTGACCAGCTGGGGTAACATTCTAATTGCTGCCGTGATGTCATAATGAGCAATGTTAAGTCTATGGGGAAATTGTTAATAGTTTTTAATTTATAGTTTAAAAAGTATAAAAGTTACAAAGTTAAAAAATACATTGCGCTGATGTCCTAAGCAAGACCTTCGTAACACAGTTTGAATGAAGTTTCTAAGTTAAACGGTTCAAGCTGAATTGCGTGCGTTAGAAGAAGAATAATAAGAAGTAGTAGAAGAAGAAGAAGAAGAAGCCTAGGGATAACAGTACAGTGCATTTTCATGCACTGTAATAAGAAGACTTGGAATAACAGTATAGTGCATTTTCATGCACTATAATAATAAGCTTTATCTATAGAGCGCTCTTCTAAACATAGTTACGTAATGCTTTACATAAAAGAATAAACAGAACCAAAACAAAGCAAAAATTAAATGTTTAAGAACAATACAAATACAAACAATACAATTTGTACAAAACAGTGATATCACGCAGCATTTAAAAATAGTCCCCATAGGCAACAAGCAGTAGTAGTGTGTGATATCACTGCGCCCATGGTACGTTTGCAACTTTCTTTGATCATTACGCCAGATGAGAGTGTAGTTCCATGTCAAATCAGTCAAGAAAAAACGCCAGGTTTCATTTTCAGTTGGTCATTTTGCACTTTCTAACTTAAGAGGAGACACGTTTTAGATGGGAAAATGACCAGAAATCTTAGTCACTTTTAAGCATAATGCTAGCAGGTGAGATGCTAATGGTCTAACCCGATTCAATGATCTATGCTAGGCTAAAGCTAAAAGTTGCATCGCCAGACTCACAGAATGGCTGGATGAACGGGAAAAAAAGGCAAATATCAATTGTTTTGCTTGAGGGGAGGTGGAAAATGAGCTCATTTCCAAAATTGGCGGAATATCCCTTTAAGGATGAAGAGGATCAGAATCAGTCTGTATATCAGGAAAGTCAACTTATCCAAATGTACAGTGTACCAACGGGCCTGGCTCTTTGGCATTGCAGTCAAGTAGTGCGGCTGGTTGTTGCGTGAGCGGTGCCAGTGTGTGTGTGTGCAGTGCATGGGCAAGTTTCCTGAAGGGGAGGGCATCATTCCATACACCAGGGATTCCCAAACTGTGGTACGCGTACCCTTGGCGCTACGCAAGCTGCCTAGGGGGTACGCGAGATGAAAAGGGCTGTGGTGGACAGGTGTTAAAACGAACTTTTGAAATATTTTGTAATTAATTCATGAATAAATAAATACACAATTTCGAATCAGGTCATAATAAATTATGTCATCATAAATTAATAAAAATATAATTTATAAACTCTAGTAGGCTGTATGTGTAGCCTATCAAAAAAAAAGGGCGGCTTATTAAACATTTTAATAAGCCATTAAGGTTTTAATGGTGGGGGTACACGAGCCGAGGCAGAATGTAGGTGGTGGTAGCTTATGTGTGGGTAAAAGTTTGGGAACCGCTGCCCTTCACTGTGATGCCCTACAGTTGAGTATGTGCTCTTTGAATATCATGCTAATGGGGCTGGGCTGGCTCTATGGTGGTCAAGCTGCAGGGTTCAAGACTGGGCGGGGAGTGGACACTGCTCTCTCCCTTCGCTACAAACACTTCTCTTCATTTGCCATTTGAACAATTTATAATCAACTAAATACAACTAAAATAGGACATAACCGTATAACCCGCATCAGTGTAAAGTGTAAAGTTGCAGTTACAGTAGAATCAAGACATCTAACAGTCTTGAGTTATGGGTGTGGTATAGCTGAAACATAAAACAACTACTGTAGGGCTCTCACCATCCTCGAAACAATTCAATTTGGTGTCTTTTGTCAAGCTCCCTGATCATGTCATACTCAAAACTGCCTTTATGTCCACCAGTTTTAAAGGACGCTGGTATATTCTCGAAGTAGTGATCCCAAGTTCCATCCTTGTTTGCTCCGAACCCAAACACTCTGACCTGAAAGGAGAGAATCTTTCATTTACTTTTGAGTATTTTTGGAGGCATGGTGTATGCACTTCATAATTATCTGGTTGGATTAACCCATCCTTACAGTCTTCTGCCTGCT
Source organism: Sardina pilchardus (assembly GCF_963854185.1). NCBI lineage: Eukaryota > Metazoa > Chordata > Actinopteri > Clupeiformes > Clupeidae > Sardina > Sardina pilchardus. The sequence goes on from NC_085006.1 coordinate 2,779,032, forward strand.
ACATTGAACACTTCAAAACATTGGTGACATGTTATAAACATGGTATGATTCAGCTCAGAGATTTTGAATTCAAGGTTTTCATACAGAAACAAATGTTAACAGCTGTGACAAGCTAGCACGCCGAACGTGAAGTGGAACTGAAGAGGAACATTCACTTAACCGCGACTCTCTAGCAATTGGTAATTGGTTCAGATCTATGGGGTGTGTGGAGATCACTTCCCATTGGTCAATGCAGAGTGAACTTGACTGAAAGAGATCAGGATTCATGGTAACAAGGAGTTGAACAAAATCTCTGTCCAGGGTGCTGAACTGCCTCCCACTGACTCCCACAGCCTCCATTCACATCTACATCATCTTTTTGAACAATAATGGTATGAGTATTATGGTGGGTGATACTATTATTATAATAGCATCATATACATATATATTCGGGCTGTCAGCGTTAAGCGTTAATTCTGAAATACACAATAATACAGTTTTAATCATGTGATAAATATGCGATTAATCGTAATTTGCTACAAAAATTCAGCGATTAATCGTGATTTAAAAAGTAATGGTTTGACATCCCTTGTATACAAATATTGGTATGCCTTTAATTTGATAGGACAGGGAGCAAGTGGGAGAGAGAGAGAGAGAAGGTGTGCAATCAGGAAACGTCCATGACCTGGGCCAGACTCAAACCCCATGGCCCTGTGGACCAAAATTTGGTTTGGCCGCTATAGCCACCCCACCTCCCATACCCACCTTAGCACAGAACATGGTGACAGCTCACCTGGTCACAGATGTGGAGAGCGAGAACCACTGCCAAGAAGCCAGTGGATGGCTGGTGGCCATTTCCTTTTAGCCAGGCCTCATGGACATACTGCATGAAACTGGGGTTAACAACCATCACCTGAGAAAAGGTGATGACCAGGGTAGCATTAGTTAGGTAACACTTTACTTGACGGGTTCATTTTGTGGAGCTGAAAAAAACATGCCTGCCGCATGTGAGTGCAGGTGAGGAAAATAGATTGAGAAGGGTATTTTACAAGTCATGTGATCAAATACAAGCATTCTGTTGGCTTTTCAAACTTCCTCCTGATCAAAATGAGCATTTTTTTATTGGTGTATGATGTTGTAGGCCTGAGAAAATGAGGCGACAAGGGTTTGTTACCCTGAAGCAACACTATGCAATAGAGGGTTAACAACCATCACCTGAGAAAAGGTGATGACCAGGGTAGCATTAGTTGCTTCATGTGCAGTTCATGACAACTGTTATGAATGTGTTATGAACGAACCAGTCACGTTGCGTCCTTCACTTGTCAATAACATATTATCTGAGATGACGCGACGGAAATGGGCATGGCACTATGGTCAGACATTCTCATGTGGAAAGATACTTTGTAACAGCATAGAGATGTGAAATAGAGTGCACTTGCTATTGCTAAGCATAACAAATAATGTCTCCACACTGTTAAGCTACATTCTGAATTTGTGATTTGAATTCACATCGAGTGCTCCAAACTTGACACACTGTTCTCATTGCTAAGCCAACATTTTTATTACCATCTTCAATTATGAACAACATTCATGGCATGGTGTGTTGACCGCATACAGTACAGACCAAAAGTTTGGACACACCTTCTCATTCAAAGAGTTTTCTTTATTTTCATACTATATGACTATGAAAATTGTAGATTCATACCGAAGGCATTAGAATTACGAATTAACACATGTGGAATTATATACTTAACAAAAAAGTGTGAAACAACTGAAAATATGTCTTACAGTATATTTCAGGTTCTTCAAAGTAGCCACCTTTTGCTTTTAATACTGGCATTGGCATTCTCTTGATGAGCTTCAAGAGTCACCTGAAATGGTCTTCCAACAGTCTTGAAGGAGTTCCCAGAGATGCTTAGCACTTGTTGGCCCTTTTGCCTTCACTCTGCGGTCCACACGGTGTTTGGAACCAAAGATCTCAGATTTGGACTCATCAGACCAAAGCACAGATTTCCACTGGTCTAATGTCCTTGCGTTCTTTAGCCCAAACAAGTCTCTTCTGCTTGTTGCCTGTCCTTAGCAGTGGTTTCCTAGCAGCTATTCTACCATGAAGGCCTGATTCAGGCAGTCTCGTCTTAACAGTTGTTCTAGAGATGTGTCTGCTGCTAGAAATGTGTGGCATTGGCCTGGTCTCTAATCTGAGCTGCTGTTAACTTGCGATTTCTGAGGCTGGTGACTCGGATGAACTTATCCTCTGCAGCAGAGGTGACTCTTGGTCTTCCTTTCCTGGGAAGGCCAGTTTCATTGTAGCGCTTGATGGTTTTTGCGACTGCACTTGGGGACACTTTCAAAGTTTTCCCAATTTTTCGGACTGACTGGAATGTAATGATGGCCACTCGTTTTTCTTAACTTGGCTGCTTTTTTCTTGCCATAATACAAATTCTAACAGTCTATTCTGTAGAACTATCAGCTGTGTATCACCCCTGACTTCTGCACAACACAACTGATTCCCAACCCCATTTACAAGGCAAGAAATCCCACTTATTAAACCTGACAGGGCACACATGTGAAGTGAAAACCATTTCAGGTGACTACCTCTTGAAGCTCATCAAGAGAATGCAGAGTGTGTGCAAAGTAGTAATCAGAGCAAAGGTGGCTACTTTGAAGAAACTAGAATATGAGGCATATTTTCAGTTGTTTTATACTTTTTTGTTAAGTACATATTTCCACATGTGTGAATTCATAGTTTTGATGCCTTCATTGTAGGTCTACAATGTCAATAGCCATGAAAAGAAAGGAAACTCATTGAATGAGAAGGTGTGTCCAAACTTTTGGTCTGTACTGTACATGTTTTGCCCTTAGCAGCCTTTGATATCAATAAACAAAACTAGCTGTTATAAGTACAAAACGTTGTTATGAGTAAACAAGCACTGCAGTAAATTGTGAAGGACAATGTGTCATCCATTGTTTGTAAAGTGACGCAACAATGTGCGTTGTACCACACATACTGTATCTGGGTGGTCTTCATCTGCGTATCTTGCGACAACTATGGAAGTACTGTATACACTGTTAAAAATTTCTGCCAATTTACAGCAATATTTTACAGGAATCATCTGTGTTTACTAAAATACAACAGATAACTGTAAAGAGAAGTGCATTTTGGGACATGCAAACTATGTGTCTGATTATACAGAAATGAACTGTAATTTGCAAAGCACTATTGGAAAAGAACATGGAAAATGGCTGGGGTTACAGGCTGCTCCTGTACTTTTTAAATTGAGAAGACCGTTGGGTTTTTGATTCTGGATACCGTTACGTTATCTCAGACACACGGATTTCTTCTGAGAAGTAGCATACGTGGTAAGTTGAATCTCATATTTTCCTTATATCATAAAGTGCATATTGATTGTAATCGAGTTAGCCAATTTATTTGGAAAAATAAAGTCGACGTTGTTGCTTTGTGTTCTGTTCTATTTTGTTACGTTCTTATTTGGCTAAATGTATGCTAACTAATAGGCTATATGTAGCTCTAATGTTAGCCATTTTGCTATGGCACAAAGCCTTATTTTTTTTAAAGCATATTCCAGTGTTCCCCATAACATGTTTTTCTGGAAGCACATAATCTAACGTTACTAAAATGTCGGTTATTAAACATAGCTTCTAGCCCAGACATAGCTTCCAGCTATATGTTGCTAGCTACCAGCCCGGGTAAGGTCCGTGAAAAGTACAGGCTAGTCAACAGCCTATTTTAGCATAATATACTGCACGCAAATCAACATCGTTGGTTTATTTTGAAAGCGACTGCTATTTTTACGTCCATGCTTTACTTGTGCGTGGATGCATATGACGTTAACATGTGCTAATATAGTTAATGCTTCGACATGAATGTGTAATTCTTCCGAAGTTGTGTGTCTCCTGTGCCTGCATGGTTCACCACCGCAACGGTAATGTCTAACTCCTACTGCTGCTTGGTGACGATACGAAGTGCTGATTTAAAATCTTTACTGACAGATAACTGCTAGACAGTTTATAATCGGATAACCCCATCATTGCAACCAAAAATTTATTTGTGTTGTGTTACTACCCACAGGTTGATTGCTTGAAGTAGCTGGCTCAACGCACCGGGCGAGTTGACCTATCACATTCGTGTGTATGACGTAAGTTATTTCTGGTCTTTAAATTATTGCAAAAACATAGCCTACATTTTCCAAATAGTTTCTTTTTGAATTTTGATTAACTAGTGACATTGCCTACTATTGCCTGCTCCACATTTTCATAGTCTAATTCTGTATAGAGTTAATGTGATGCCTACTTGAAATAATTGCTGAATGTTGATTAAATGGTGGCAAAGGCCTGTTTGTATTGACTTCACATGTTCATGGCCTGGCCTAATTACATAGTTATTATAATATTTGTCTTTGAAAACTGAAAAAAATACTGGGTTTAACACTGGGCATAGTTTAAATACTGTTGTTTTTACTTGGCTATGCCTCCCTCACATTTTCATCTGTACAGTGGCAACCAATACTTTACAATGTACATGTATTATTTGCAGCCTACTATAGCCTACAGTAGCCTACATTGTTAGTTTAATTTGTCTGATGTAAGTTTACACCATTCTATGACCCCCCTCTAGATGCAGTATCGTTACTTCTCCAAAAGCAACAGGAAAACGTATTGTGGCCACTTCACTTGAACAGATAGTTAAGACAGAGGATGCATCACACGGGAGAGCACCATCCACTACTACGGTCCAAAGCAGCACACTGACCAGCCAGCCGGACAGCTACAACAACCTATGAGATGACATAATGCATGACAGGACACTGAATGGGATTCATATTGTACTGTATACATGAAGCTCTTGAAGACCCAACTCTTCCAAAGAGCAAGTGGATGGTTTCCACTGAAGGACAAATCATATGTGAAGGGTCCTCATTCTTCCCTGGGCTGGCTGTTCTGTTGGATGTGTTATGTTTCTAATTATGTGTTCAACCTGGAATACCAGGATGAACTTGCATCAACCCTTGTGTTTATTCAAAGGTGAATGAATATTGTTGATTGACTTGTTTATTGGTATTTTTGTAGATGCTTCATCGAGATCAACTCAGAGGCACACACACACACACACACACACACACACACACACACACACACACACCATTTCATGTCAGTGAACACATACACTGTTTTGCCAAAAGTATTGGGTCACCTGCCTTGACTCACATATGAATTTAAGTGACATCCCATTCTTAATCCTTAGGGTGTGTGAATTTGTATTGTGTGTTTATGGGAATTTTTTGACCATTCTTCCAGAAGCGCATTTGTGCGGTTACACACTGATGTTGGGAGAGGAGACTGGCTCTCAGTCTCTGCTCTTATTCATCCCAAAGGTCTTTATGGACCTTGCTTTGCGCCCTGATACGCTGTCATGTTGGAACAGGAAGGGGCCATCCCTGAGCTGGGTTTGGCCCCTTAATTCCAGTGAAAGGAGCTCTGAATGTTTCAGCATTAACCAAGAGACTTTGGATTCCATGCTCCAAACTTTGTGGGAACAGTTTGGGGATGGCCCCTTCCTGATACACAAACAATGAGCATTGCATAGGTGTTCCGCAAAGAACTTTCTTCTGTATGCTTATGTGCAAACATGTAATGTTTTATAATTGTGCTAATAAATTTGCATTGTTTTGCAATTTGCATTGCAGTCATTCATTTCACCAAATGAATGGTTCTTATATCCAGAAACAGCATTTTACTGTAATTTAGGTTCCTGTAAAATTACAGTAAAGTACTGGCAGCAATTATGCCAGTAACTGACTGTATTTGTACAGTAAAATACTGTAATATTGCATACAGTGACTTCCTGTAATTACTTTTTACAGTATCAATACTGTACAAATACAGTCAGTTATTGGAATAATTGCTGCCAGTACTTTACTGTAATTTTACAGGTTTTTTTTTAACAGTGTACACTTCAAAATGTGCGTTGACAGCTGTGTTCGCATAGCTTGCAATAACCATGAATCAGACCTAACAACACTTGTTAAGTCATCTAGGTTTAATCCAAGGAACATATGGTGGAAATAATCTAGTGTAAACGAGCAAGACTAATAATAACTTACCAAGCTTGTATTTGCTGTTATTGTTGATTTCACACGTACGTATGTACTAGGGGATATAGAAAATGAGATCATCACACACATGTTCTGTTTCATTAATCACTTTCCATATACTGTCTGTCGATACACTAGTAATACATCTTAATGTAATCCTGTGTCTAATTTAAAGGCTCCTCAAAATACAAACATTGGACTGCATGGAGACATGTGCATGTGTTTCTTTTCTTTGTGGGACATACAATAGAGCACATAACAAAGTACATTGTTACAGAAGGCCCTGTACTATATATGTATAGTAAACATAAAATGCATATATTGTATAATACAAATATAAAATGCAGTAATTTTGCCAGGACTTCTTACTGTCTGACACGGTGGGTGGTGAAGACATTGATCAGCCATTCCAAATCCAGGGGCTTGAAAGCAACCAGCACCAGGTGAGTAGAGTTCTCGACATCAACAGCACTTTCAGGATAAATGATGCGATGAGTAGTTCTTGATCCCACATCCTGCTCGAAGTTTTTGGTAGGACCTTTGTTTGTCCTACATGTACAATGACCATATGTGAAGAGAATTCTACAGGAAAAGCTGTTTTCCTCTTTAAGGGAGTTAAAACAAATTGACACAGCCATGAGTCTTATTAAAGGATAGCTAGGAAGTAAGACAGCTGCTTTTATGGATCGTAACTGGCTATTGATATCATGGCCAATAGCCAGTCATCATGAGTTATGCAATCTGATCAAAGCAAAATCTCATTTGTTGTCGCCGCCCCCCCCCCCCCCCCCCACTGCCAACACAACACACACTCACACATTCTGCTCTTTACCTGATTACAAAATCGCTGGCATCGATCAGCGGTCCATAGTGGGAGTTCCTCAGGTTCCCAGAGTTGCCCACCACAGAACACACCCTACAGCGCTCCGGGCCTTTATCCCTGTAGTACTCCCGGTCAGGAATCAGTTGGAACAACCTTTTCACAACCTCGCCATAGCTGGGTTGTCCATAAGAAGGCTGTAATCTCTGTCAATAAGACATAAACATACAGTATCCTAAATTCAGATCTGAAGAAACTTGAATCAGAGGAACCAGAGAGTGCACATGAAAGTTGTGAGGGGAAAACCAATGATATCAGTTTTGACATCAATGTTATTTTTTGTTGTTGTTGTTCAAGACTTGTAATGCCAGCTGAGTGCAAAATATTGTGTTTTACTGTAACTACTTTTAAGAATAATCCTCATCCTTTATAGCGGTAATCAGGCCATTTACAAATGTCTAACAGTATGAAAAGAAAACTATTTGACCCTACTATTTTTTTTTCTTCTAAACTTCATGTCTGTTTTGCCACTTGAATAGATCTTCATGTTGACCTCAGCATCTCCAATAGCACAACAAATGGTCAGTGGCACCACCAGGGTGTTGCTTTTGCTTTTGCATAAACAAACAAGGAATTTGACTCCGGTTAATCTTTGCTCTCAATCTTACACTCAACAATAACATAAAAAAAACAGTAAGAAAATAATAAGGATAGTAACACTATGTACAAGAACAAATACAGTAGCCTAAGTATATTCATTTACAAATAAATAGATGCTATGGGTGAGATAGGGTAATACAATTGTCCGGAGGGGGAGTGCTGTGCGGCATTCATTCATTTCATTGAGAAAAGTGAATTGTAAGATGAGAGGGTCAGGTCATATGCCCTACTGTACCTTCCACCAATTGGATGCCTTTTCACTGAGGACACTGCTGTTGCTTGACATGAACGGGTGAAATGTGGCATGGAAGCGTTCTGAGAACCAGGAGCCATCATCCTCGTTGTCCTTTGGGCAACTGCGGCAAGCGCAGGATGAGTTCTTGAGGTACATGTTGTTGTTTTGCCAGTAGAGAAGAATGCAGAAGGGAAGCATGCATAATATGAGGCCTAATGAAGCAACTTGTCTGTGTGTACGGCAGAACATTTTGGGATTGATCGATGATGTGTCAAAAGTGTCTGCAAAAAAAAGCATACCGTTAAAATGAAAAAGTTTAAATTAAACTTATAGGATACATTATGTATACATTTGGTTATGGCTACCCTCAAACATCTACATATTAAAAGTAACCTAATTACAGGCACACTTCAGTCATTTTTGGCATATCTGTTTGAATTCAGTTGTTGTAACCCCAGTGTCTATATGAATGGCCTATCTTAAACTACCGTGATCAATTTAAATTCCCGCAACAGTGCCCTTGGAAAAATGTAGGTAATGCCCGTCCGTGATTTGGTGTCTGCCCTCGGGTCTGACAAGGTAAGGAGTGCATATCATAACATTCATTCCTGCAGGCGCCCCTGAATGGCATACTGTCATTATTGGAATACTGTGCAGAGAAGTTATGGTAGGCCGACTTGGAGTGTATACGCACACAGGAAATTATCTCTCTCGTTGTTGAGTAGCGTATATGCACACAGGAAGTGATCTCTCTCGTTGTTGAGTAACGTATATGCACACAGGAAGTGATCTCTCTCGTTGTTGAGTAGCGTACAGTATATGCACACAGGAAGTGATCTCTCTCGTTGTTGAGTAGCCTGATGGTGCGCACAGTGTGTGTGGCCTTACACCTGCAGTCTCATTCCATCCAACTACAAAAACTATGATAGAGGGCTATGAAGTAAACACAGAAGTGCCGTTGGTTCACCCTGTTATGAGTTGATGAACCACTGAAATGATTTTGGAAAAAATATTTTAAGGTACAAAAGACTCTTTAGCGTTGCTTTAAGCAAAATGAGTGACATACTTGACATACTTATTAGTTATATAGACCTCTGAAGATTGCCTACAAAAAGATCCCCATATAAAGAGATCAGGGTGCTAATCGAAGTTAACTACTGTACCTATTGCAAGTTACACTGCAAGTTAGCTCTGGACCAGCAGAAATCAAAGTTCGCCATCTTAATGTACCAATGATCACAAAATCCACTCGACGGCAGATAACAAAAGTGTTTAGGGCAAAACGCCTGCATTTCAGACTTCTTCGTCCCGCGAGAGTGTAAGATGTGTGACTCTTCATGTTATTTTCCCATTGAAATATTGCAAGACTCCTAATATGGGCAAAGGTGGCATCTTTATTTGTGGGCGAACTTCTATTAGGCCTACTGTAACACAAACATTCCATTTATTCAAAATAAGGCAAATTCGATTTCATGAGTCTTGAGAGAGAAAAATGCAAAGCAGATGGCTCACAGATTAAATGTAAATGCAATATAACGCATGTTTTTTAGGTTGGTAAAGAATATCCCCACAGCTGTGACTGCACCTACAGTATATTGAAATAATAGTCTGGTCGGATGTGAGGCTTTAAACAGGTCAGAAAAACTACAACCAAAAGTATTAATATCAGATGTACAACAATATTGAGATTGTAAATGTTGTAGGCTATCGCCTGGGCATTACAGTACATTTACAGGCCATGCTATTGGTAAGCTTTAACCCACTCTTTTATTGATAGAATAACCCAAGGCAGTAATCATAATGCCCCCCACCCCACACACCTAATGTGAAGACACACATTTTTAAACTACAAGTCAATCACAAACTAAACTTAGCGATTGTTAGGCTTGTACATGTAATGTTGTAACACAGTCAAACAGGGCTTATCCTGTCCACACACTGTGGCTTGAGTAGAATGAAACTCTTTGTCATAACTAGCCTAATCCACACCTTAACCACATTAACAAATGACCTGTTTTGGAAACCTGTTAGAGAGCACTGAATCGGACAATTGAACTATCTGAATGCATCCTTTTTGTCTAGATATCATCTCTGAAAAGAACACTAAATGACCTTCACAGTAGGATGCAGAGGCACAATACATGACACTTTGGGTGTGAGACACACGATTGACAGATACTGTAGGTCATTCCGTATCAAATTAAACAGAATCAAGCCAGGTAAATGACTGCTGCACTGTTTCAGATTTTGCTCAATGTGTGTCTACATAACTTGAGATATTTCGTTGAATCCCAAAGCTTTCATATATTTTTTTTAATCCTTAATTTTTACACTTGCAAAGCCTGTCCCAACGTAGTTTGATGGAAACAGCCATGTTCTGAGTATGAACATTAAAAAATAGTACAGTATTTTGTCTACAAATGCACATGAAGATATTAAGGATGAAAATGGTAATTATTTTGGTAATTTTCATGGGACTACATGGTTTAGGGATAGCTGGTAAAATCAACATGGGTATAATTCCGTTTATAGTGATTTCATATCTGCATACCCTACTAACTTGTAATGGTTCAGTCATACTGAGAAGTTGATAAAGTTTGGGCTCTCTTTGAATAACATTTTTAATGATAATGCCCAAACATTGCCTCACAGGAGAAACTAAATAATAATAATAATAATAATAATAATAATCAGCATCACAATCACAACAATCACAATCATAATAATAATGTGAAGACAGAATTTTGCAGTAATATTTTACAGGCTTTTGTTTTGGGAACCATTCATGATTCATGTTTGAACAAATTCTGAGATTGAACAGCGACCACATTATTTTCACTCTATGTGTATATGAATAAGCGTTAATATAGCTAATAAGATAATCCATCAGAAAAATACATGTGACTCACGTTATAATCCTCAGTGATATCCCGTTAAAAATCCGTTCACCACCAAAAGTGCACCACGTTTGAGTGAAAGAAAAGTAGATAGTCAAGAGGAGTGATAGAGGATATGCATGACAGATCGAAGACAGTTACACTCTATGATGTAGGCGAGTTGACTAACCTGTCTGACCAATTTCATTGAATGCATTGACACTAAGAATTTGAAAATATAAAGAGTAGGGTGGAGTACAGTTGTTTACATCTTTTGTTTACACAAAATAGATTCTCAAAACAAGGTCCACTTGTATCCATTATATTGCAGTAATTCTTATACCTTTCCCAATCCATTGACCGCAGTGGACTATAAACAGTACTCATGGTGCACCTAATGTGGTGCATTTATTTTTATTTGTTTGTTTTTGTTCTTCTTTCATGAAATCATTCTTAGAAATATGGGAACATAGGGCCATGGGAACATAACAGTGATTTCACTTACACCACTATTTGCAAACTTCCAGTGAATTTCTGCTGACAAACCTAATATGCATGCTTACAGTTTTTTCTCGATTGTTAACATACATTTTCTGAAAACATGCCTCATACTCTCAGAACTCTACACACAAAATCAAAAACACAAGGGCAAAACTCCTCAATTCTCCTGCAAAATGAAACTTTAATTCAAAACAATGTACTTTCTCCTCAAAATGGTCTTTTATTATCAAGACACACAAACCATCATATATCAAGACATTTGGGACCAGTTGAACACTGAAGTGCTCAGTTTACAGTTTTTTCCAATCGTTTACACACTAAAATATTTTTATTATATTTATATTATATTATATTATATTATAATACTTAGCTCTTCCGCCAGCACGCGCAGGACAATCCAAACTTTTCTCATCTGTCGTCCCTCGTTGGTGGAATGCACTATCTGGTCCAACTAGGAACATCCCTAGCCATCTTCAAAAAAGGTCTGAAAACCCAGCTCTTCAAAGAACATCTCCTCTCATAGCACTATTTCAGACAATCGCACTCACTCATGCACTTATTCACTTATTATGCACTTACTAGACCCACTGATGCACTTATTGTATTTATTTATTGTTGTTCAAAATGCTCGTAAAAATCCTAATTGTTTTTTTCCATGTTGTAAGTCGCGTTGGTTAAAAAGCGTCAGCCAAATGAAATGTAATGTAATGTAATGTAAAATTAAGATTATCAGCGAGTTAACAAAACATAAGCAAAACACCTGCGCACAGTAGTGCAACAGTAAGCACAAATTCAGCTTCACACTTTTTGCAAAACTTTACACACAGTGAATGTCAAAATGTAAAACACATTTTCACACCTAACTGTTCGTTAATAAACCCTGTTTGGTCAACATGGATCAGAGAGGGAATTACCTTTTCAATTCTCATAGCAAGAACCTTGGCGAATATTTTGTAGTCCGTGTTTAGGATGCTCAATGGTCTATAATTACCCATTTGGAGATGGTCTTTGCCTGGCTTTGGTATCAGAGATATCGATGCCTGTCGCATGGTTAATGGCATGGATTGGGTTGAAACAATGTCATTAAATAACATTTTCATGATGGGGGTTAGAGCGCCATGGAAGCACTTAAAGAATTCGCTACTATAACCATCATCTCCACAGCACTTTCCAGTAGATAATGATTTAATAGCTAGTTGGATTTCGTTTTCCGAAGTTGGAATATCAAGTGAAACGTTTTTGTGCACAGAAAGAGTTGGAAGTTCAATATCTTTGAAAAAGCGGTCCATTTCCTCTTCACTCCCACAACATTCTGTTTGATATAATGAACTAGGCCTATAAAAGTCAGTGAAAGCTTCATTGATATTAAGCTGATCAGTAACTAAAGCCCCATTGCTATTGTAAATACTTGAAATTGCTTGGCGGTTTTCTTGTTGTTTCAATCTAAGTGCAAGCATTTTACCTGCCTTATCACCAGATTCATAATGTTTACGACGCAGCTGGAATAGTGCAAATGCGTTTTCTTCATGTAGCAGCTAGCCTAATATAGCTTTAAGTTCTGTTTTAGCACCATCAACCGCTATTTTTAACTGGGTGTTAGTGGGGTCCATCATGTGTTTAGATTCTAGATCTTTGAGTTTGTTAGTTAGACAGCCCCGTTTACATGGACACTTCTATTCCGATTAGAAACGGAAAAAACAGCTCAATCGGAATAAAAATCGTCATATAAACACCTCAATCGGAATGAAAATCCTGATCCGATCAGAATTGTGATCGGAATAGAAGAGGTGGTAGTCCATTCCTATTCCGAATGAACGCTCATGTATACGGTCATTCGGATTGACCGTAATATCTTCCCAATGAAAAGTAGCAAACAACGGCTATTTCGATCAAAGATTCTAAAGCGTTTACAGACCGGAATAGAATGTAGCCCATGTAAACAGACGGCGCAAATCGGAATAGTTTCCCAGCAAGCAAGCCCGCGCGGGCCCCTTGTAGGCTCACTGTGGGCTGCCGCTGGGGCCCCTAGCGGGCTGCCCACGGTGGGCCCCTGAGGGCTTGCTCATCGGCAAAGCGCTGGGCCCGCAGTGCTGGCCCCGCAGGGGCAGCCCTCACTTAGCCCTAATAGCCCTAACTAGGCCCGCACAGGCCCCTATGGGCTGCCCTCATCTAGCCCTAAGCCCTCTCTAGGCCCACGCTCAAAAGCGTGGGCCCTGTAATGGCCACGCATGGGCAGCCCACATTGCCCTCTCTAGGCCCATACTCAGCATTGTTATTGTTTTTCCCCTCCATGTTTGTATTTTATTTCTTTTAAAGTTTATTCATTCATCTTTGTTAAACACATTGAACTGCCTCTGTGTATGAAATGTGCTATATAAGTAAACTTGCCTTGCATAACTGTTCAAAAGAAAATTACAATAGTCCAGAATTCAAAGAAATGTAAGTTTATTGTGTTAATATACACACTATATCTCTAAACATTTAATATGAAAATCACCTGAGACAAGTATTAGCTTTAAAATATAAATAAATACATATGAAACCTTCAATATTAAATCACTTTAATGGTCATGAAATATATACAGTGCCCTCCATAAGTATTTGAACATATGCTAAAGTTGCCTAAAAAGAGGAAAATAAAATCATCTTTTGGAAATTGATCTTAAAGGGATATTCCGCCATTTTTGGAAATACGCTCATTTTCCACCTCCCCTCGAGCAAAACAATCGATATTTACCTTGTTCCCGTTCATCCAGCCATTCTGTGAGTCTGGCGATACAACTTTTAGCTTCAGCCTAGCATAGATCATTGAATCGGATTAGACCATTAGCTTCTCGCCTGCTACAGGGCCGGCCCTAGCCCATTGGCTGCCCAATAGGCCAGTCAATCTAGTGTTTGACCCATGACTAATTGCAATAGTAATCATTCCAAGATTTTTGTGATCCCTAGGTATATCTAATTAACATATAAAAAATCTACCCATTTATATTTAGTGGAACATACTTTTTTCAAGGTCAAAGGTAGCAATTTCCAATGCATTTTGCCATTGGGATTTACTAGTGAAATGGGTAAAATTTTAAACTATAGATATCAAATTGAAACTTTCACAGTTGTTTACTCACATTATGACAAAGATTTTTTGTATTGCAAATTGTCTGAAATGTGATGTTTAGATATGCAAATGAGACCAGTTTTACCTAAATATGCAATAATTTGCATATATTTCTAGAAAACTAAATCTGAACAATAGGTACAGTCAGCTTCAAAATAATTGCAGCATTTTGCTACTATATTGGATACCAAAAGCCTATGCAAAGGGAATATTAGATATTACTTCATATCACCTCAGAAATGAGGAAATCAAGTCAAGCCAAAATCAATGCGTTTCAATTGAAGTACATTATACAAATGATTGTCAATGATATGGTATGATGGAAGTATCTCAGTGCATGCAACTCACTTGATATGTTGTCTAAAGGTCAATATCTTCCTTATGTGACTTGGCATGCATTGAGATACTTCCATCATACCATATCATTGACAATCATTTGTTCTATAATGTACTTCCATTGAAACGCATTGATTTTGACTTGACTTGATTTCCTCATTTCTGAGGTGATATGAAGTAATATCTAATATTCCCTTTGCATAGGCTTTTGGTATCCAATATAGAAGCAAAATGCAGCAATTATTTTGAAGCTGACTGTACCTATTGTTCAGATTTAGTTTTCTAGAAATATATGCAAATTATTGCATATTTAGGTAAAACTGGTCTCATTTGCATATATAAACATCACATTTCAGAAAACTTGCAATACAAAAAATATTAGCCTTAATGTGAGTAAACAACTGTGAAAGTTTCAATTTGATATCTATAGTTTAACATTTTACCCATTTCACCTGTAGTAAATCCCAATAGCAAAATGCATGGGAAATTGCTACCTTTGACCTTGAATAAAAGTATGTTCCACTAAATATAAATGGGTAGATTTTTAATATGTGATGCAGGAGGGTTTAAGGATCAATAAAAAGTATGAACCATTACTATTGCAATTAGTTTAAGTTTTGGCCCTTTTTTGAGCTAGATTGACTGGCCTATTACAGTAAAGGAGATTCAATAAGTCAAAACACAAGAGGGTCATTCCACGTCAAATCAACCAGAGCGCACGCACTTGCGTCTCAAAAAAATCTGAAAAAAAAAATACCATTTGTACCTATGTTACCCAGGAGACACTCTGTAAAATGTTTTTGTGCTAAGATCAATACTTTCCAAGTTAAGACAGTTTTACGGGGGGAGGGGGGTGTCAATTTTGCTCTGCCTCTTTTGTTTGTCAAAGTTCATAAGCTCATTGCTCAAGAACTAGAATTTGTAGGAGGCTCAAATTTTGGAGGCTGGTGCATAAATTGGAATAGCATGCAGTAAAATCACCACGAGTGGTCTGGATCATCCTGGATGGTCATAGCAGTCCCTCAAAGTTGATCAACATTTTATTGGAGTTCTTGGCTGGGCTCTGTTTAGACTTACAGAAGACATATTTTTACTCAACATAGGCTGTTGATTTTTTCCCCCTTTTTGAGATCAGTAGAAACACTCTCAGAAAAAGAAGAAAGAAATTCCATCAGGGACTGAACAGCAGACCTCACAAGTTTGAAAAATAATGTTGGATCTCATATTCAGAGCACCCTAACACTTGGTGGGAATATACAACGATTTTTTAAATATTTTTTTCTTTAATCTGCATTACCTCTTCTTTTTAAAAACACCAATTTGACTTGTCTTATGCAAATGTTTCTTTTTCATTTCCCACCCTGAGCATGGACAAAATGCAAAATGCAATCTGTGACAATGAGATCCGAAAGTGTCCTGATTTGACACGGAATCAACCATGTGTTAAATTCTCATGAGGCAGACAGCCCCACATCATCACATACCCTTCACTTAACCTAAAGATTGGTATGGTGCTTCTTTTTTTGTTTTGTTTTCAATTAGCCTACTACCTGGTTTGATTTGCATTGAGCTCAATGAGCATGAAACCAGCTAATAGACTAATTGAAAAAACACCATGCCAATCTCTAGGGATGGTGAAGGGTATGTAAGGATGTGGGGTTATTTTAATTGCAAAGGCCAAGGGAACTTTTTTAGGGTGCATAGTATCCTGGATCCATGAAATAATAAAAACCTGCCTGCCTCTATGGGAATTTAACACATAGGGGTTCAAATACTTATGACGCCTGTATTTTAAGGAAAACATTTATCTATTTACGATACATTATTCATTAACATAGAAAATTGGTGTCCTTAAATGTTGGATATTTCCTCATTTTTGTATTTACAGTAAGACATTAAGATCAATTTCCAAAAGATGATTTTATATTCCTCTTTATACTCAACTTTAGCATGTGTTCAAATACTTATGGAGGGCACTGTATATGAAATAAATAAATAAATAAATAACAAAGGTATAACATGTGTTCCCCCCAGCAATAACAAATAACAAATACAGTACACCTCCGCAATACATTTGTTACATTTGCCCCCCCCCCCCCCCCTTAGCTCACGTTAGCATCAGGGTTTCTGTTTTGCTGTAGTAACCTCTGCCGTCGTCCGCCACCCTGGTCTCTCGCGTTTCGTAGCCATGACTTAATTTTTTTCAACATTAGATGCCTGTGGCATCTCACCAACAAATCCAACTCTCCTCACAGCATCTGAATGGGTGTTAAAAAATAGCAACGCTTTACTTGAGGTTTTCGACAGAGTGACATGAACCTGTCACTAACATGACACATCATCATGAACATGTAATAACACTTGATGACATTACATTGGCATTACATGGTTTCTACATTCTTATACTACTTTTATAGTAAGCACCACTGGGGTCGTTATCTGCACGTTGGAGGAACATCATTCCACTGTCAACTGGACAACTACAGAATTTCTTGATGGTTTCAAGTTGTATTCATTTATTTATTTTTAAATCATGTACTCCTGTCCTGCAGAATGTCAGAGCAGTATTCCAAGCCATTTTCATAAAATTATGAAATATATCTAAAGGCAAATTTGGCTGTCTATGTTAAAAGAGAATGCCGGTGTAGCTATAGACTATTCTGGAAAATGAACAAAGACTGCATATGCATAATAATTTGGAATGCAGTTTGCCGGGGAGCAGAATTTCAAGCAGACGTTCAGGCAGGCCGGAGAAGACCGCCTCCTAGTTGTAGCTAAATAGCCAAATCGCTGTTTTAAACCACAGAAAGGCTCAAAGTTAGCCTGATTACCATCGACTTTCAAAGGCTCTGCGAGACTTTAGTCTGACCAAGGGCCTGTGCTAACACGGTTTCTCCAAGCGCTGGTTGACCCGCCTCCTTTAAGTGCCTCGATTTGCTACTGGTCGATGTCAGAAAGCGGTTTGCCGAGTTTAAACCAACAACAACACTCTTTCCTCTGCCTTGAACACGCCTCTACCCAGAGCCACTGCTCAAAGTTGATTGGTTCTCGACCAAAGGGGACAGTTCCGCAGATTTCGGGAACTCAGAAATCCTTCCCGATTAGCAGTTGACCAGACCAGCGACAGCAAAAGCCGAAGGTGTTACGTCACTGGGACGGCGTGCCAGGCTAGCTCAAAGTAGTCCCACTCTTCGTTGACAGTATAATGACATTTCCAACATTTAAAAAGAGGGCTGAGGCAAAACAACGTATAATCACGTTTTAACACACCTGGGGCCTCATGTACAAAGCTTGCGTACGCACAAAAATGCTGCGTACTCTAAGTCTCACGCTCACGTCCGGATGTACAAAGACTGACTTGAATGTGAGAATGTGCGGTCCTCCACGCAAGCTTCATGCCTGGCGTACGCACATTTCCAGTGTGTATCGTCAGTTGGCGACACATAGAGGCAATGCAGCACAACAACATTAGTTGATCACGAATCAAGGCCTTTATTTGCACAGCATATTAAAAATAGCACTTCGAAATAGGCATATGTTTCTAGATAATTGGCCATGCAACATGCGTTAAAGGGATATTCCGCCATTTTTGGAAATACGCTCATTTTCCACCTCCCCTCGAGCAAAATAATCGATATTTACCTTGCTCCCGTTCATCCAGCCATTCTGTGAGTCTGGCGATACAACTTTTAGCTTCAGCCTAGCATAGATCATTGATTCGGATTAGACCATTAGCTTCTTGCCTGCTAGCTTCATGTTTAAAAGTGACTAAGATTTCTGGTAATTTTCCCATTTAAAACGTGTCTCCTCTCAAGTTAGAAAGTGCAATAAGACCAACTGAAAATTAAACCTGGCGTTTTTCTAGGCTGATTTGACATGGAACTACACTCTCATCTGGCGTAATAATCAAGGCAACTTGCAAACGTACCATAGGCGCAGTGATATCGTATGCAGCATCTGAAAATAGTCCCCATAGACAACAAGCAGTAGTAGTGCCAGTAGTTTGCAAGTTGCCTTGATTATTACGCCAGATGAGAGTGTAGTTCCATGTCAAATCAGCCTAGAAAAACGCCAGGTTTCATTTTCAGTTGGTCTTATTGCACTTTCTAACTTGAGAGGAGACACGTTTTAAATGGGAAAATTACCAGAAATCTTAGTCACTTTTAAACATGAAGCTAGCAGGCGAGAAGCTAATGGTCTAATCCGATTCAATGATCTATGCTAGGCTGAAGCTAAAAGTTGTATCGCCAGACTCACAGAATGGCTGGATGAACGGGAACAAGGTAAATATCGATTGTTTTGCTCGAGGGGAGGTGGAAAATGAGCGTATTTCCAAAAATGGCGGAATATCCCTTTAATAGTACCAAACTATGCATCAGCCTATATCTGCAATTAAAACTGTAGTCTTATCAGAGGATATCAAGAATTAGGTAGCCTAATGTGAAACGTATAGAGATAATGCCTATATTTAGTTCCATACATGATTATTCACTTGCTTATCAAACATTTCAGATTTCAAAGAGCTTTCCTTCCTCGAAATCTGTGATGAATGTGGTCGGCTTCACGCATATGTCCATGTCTAAAACATTTTCCGGGTGTTTTAACATATTTCCGACAGTTTTCAGTAAAACAAAAAACAAATGGGACAAGATGATCCGCGTGAATAGCTTAGTGCGAATTGAAGCAATTTCCCTGACTGACTGCATAGGCTACTTTGACTTTCCTCGAGTAAGCATTCACATTATTGTTGTAACACTTGTGCAAAATATAGGAATATGATCCAGAAATCGTCGTGGCAAAGCGTGGATAAACTTACTATGGGTGCGCGATGCGTGTTCTTACTCGGACACGTGTGATTTAATTACCTTTTAATTATTGCAGTTATTTTGTAATGCTTGAAATGCCCAACAAACCGCGTTATGTGAACCTTGTCACTTGCAGACTGACCAATGAATCTGCCACGGTCTCTGACCCTTGTAGCCACTGCCACGCTCTGCCTCTACTGTTTTTTTTTTGTTATTAATTACAGATGATAAAGACGTAGGCTACTGTCTTTACCATGTTGTCTGATAAGAGCACTTCTACCTCGCAATCGCTGGTAATAAACGTTTAATACTTTTTCGATTTGATTATATAAATTATTACATTTTGTAGCAGGTTCAAGAACGGATGGATCCACAAATGATTTTTTTCTCTTATTAATATTGTGGGATAAGGCGTTTTGCCTTCGCGGAGGTCTGAGTTTTCGAGTGGCCTTCTAGTTAGCATATTAAAATGAGTGTGATTGAGGGAGGAGAGGGGGTGGAGTATAATGCTCATGCATGTGCGCTTAATTTCACGTTATTTGGGATGTACAAAGGAAAGCTGCGTGGATTGCTGCGTACGCATGGTTTCATACATCTGAATTTTTTTGTGCGTACGCTTCTTTCCAGATTTTCGCGTACGCAATGTTGTAGTAAGAATTCCATGCAAGTCTTTGTACATGAGGCCCCAGATCTCTCATTTACTCAAGAATTTAGAAAATTAAATAATAATAATAAAAATAATACCACCGAATGACAAGGTGTATAAGGTATACAAGAAATACACTATATTGGCAAAAGCATTCGCTCACCTGTCTTGACTCACATATGAACTTCGGTCACATCCCATCCTTAAAGGAATATTCCGCCATTTTTGGAAATATTTTCCACCTCCCCTTGAGCAAAACGATCGATATTTCCCTTTTTCCCGTTCATCCAGCCATTCTGTGAGTCTGGCGATACAACTTTTAGCTTCAGCCTGGCATAGATCATTGAATCGGATTAGACCATTAGCTTCTCGCCTGCTAGCATCATGCTTAAAAGTAACTAAGATTTCCGGTAATTTTCCCATTTAAAACGTGTCTCTTCTCAAGTTAGAGTGCAATAAGACCAACTGAAAATGAAACCTGGCATTTTTCTAGGCTGATTTGACATGGAACTACACTCTCATCTGGAGTAATAATCAAGGGAAGTTGCAAACGTACCATGGGCACAGTGATATCACGCACTACTACTGCTTGTTGCCTATGGGGACTATTTTCAGATATCACTGCGCCCATGGTACGTTTGCAACTTCCCTTGATTATTACGCCAGATGAGAGTGTAGTTCCATGTAGTTCCAAGCTATGCTAGGCTGAAGCTAAAAGTTGTATCGCCAGACTCACAGAATGGCTGGATGAACGGGAAAAAGGTAAATATTAATTGTTTTGCTCGAGGGGAGGTGAAAAATTAGCTTATTTCCAAAAATGGTGGAATATCCCTTTAATCCATAGGGTTTATGATGACATCAGTCCACCCTTTGCAGTTATAACAGCTTCAACTGTTCTGTGAAGTCTTCCCATAAGGTTAGGAGTGTGTTTCTGGGATTTGTTGACCATTCTTTCAGAAGTGCATTTGTGAGGTCACACATTGATGTTGGATGAGGTGACTGGCTCTCAGTATTCATCCTAATTCATCCCAAAGGTGTTCTATTGGGTTGAGGTCAGAACTTTATGCAGGCCAGTCAAGTTTATCCACACCAAACTCTGTCATCCATGTATTTATGGACCTTGCACTGGTGCACGGGCATGTTGGAACAAGTAGTGGCCATCCCCAAATTTCCCACAAAGTTAGGAGCATGGAATTGTCCAAAATCTCTTGGTTAATGCTGAAGCATTCAGAGTTCCTTTCACTGGAACTAAGGGACCAAGCCCAGCTCAGGGACGGCCCCTTCCTGTTCCAACATGACTGTGCATCAGTGCACAAAGCAAGGTCCATAAAGATAGATAGATAGATAAAGGCATGAATGACAGAGTTTGGTGGGGATGAACTTGACTGTCCTGCACAGAGTCCTGACCTCAACCCGATAGAACACTTTTGGGATGAATTAATGTGGATACTGAGAGCCAGTCGCCTCGTCCAACATCAGTGTGTGACCTCACAAATGTGCCACTGAAAGAATTGTCAAAAAATCCCAGAAACACACACCTAAACTTTGTGGAAAGTCTAAGAGTTGAAGCTGTTATAGCTGCAAAGAGTGGACTGACATCATAATAAACCCTATGGATTAAGGATGGGATGTGACTGAAGTTCATATGTGAGTCAAGACAGGTGAGCGTCAGGGTCCGGTTCGCCCTGTCGGTCCTTATTTTCCCGATAATGACCAGCGTTCTATACATTATCCCTTACGTATATACAGCAGTGAAAATAAGTATTGTACATGTAACATTTTTTTCAACAGTTATGTCTGACTGGACTACTGACATGAAATGTATTAACTTAAAAAAAATCTACACAAGTAAAGAAATCAGAACTTTAAACCCCCAAGTAACGATTACCGGTGTAACGGTAAACAATGATTAAAAATGTTGACGATAACAATTACCGCTTTCATTTAAAATATCATAATTATCACGGTTGATTACCACGGTGTGGAAACCGTGTGTTTAATCTTTCCCAGCTTTACCCAAGGCTGCTTTTGACATAGGCCTGGTAGGCCACAATGAAACAAAACTAGCATTTACCAGACATTTCCTGAAAAGGCATGTAGACTCTTCCCTGAAGAAAAGCGGCAGTCCTTCCAGGGCTATCCTTCTCCTATGTGCTGTGATATCTGCCACCTGCACATGCTGTAGATGGAGATACAGAAAGAATGACAATATTTGACACAATTCCCAATTGTTGTTTAATTTAGCTATAGACTGCATCAGTTACAGGAAATTTCCCACGGGAAATTTGTTGGTTTAGGTTGAGATGGTCACTGTACTATCAGCAGGAAAAAGAACAAGAACACTTGGTACAACATATACTAAATAGCAGACCAACTGCTTAAGTATTACAAAGCCATTGTAATTTTTACTCTTAATTCATACATGATGCAGTTTACAGCCTATGCTTGTGGACAGCCGTGGCCTACTGGTTAGGGCTTCGAGCTTGTGACCGGAGGGTTGCGGTTCCATCCCCGACCAGTCCACGGCTGAAGTGCCCTTGAGCAAGGCACCTAACCCACCTCGCTGTGCTATGTGTGTTCACTAATTCGGTTAAATTGGGTTAAATGCAGAGAACGAATTTCCCTCACGGGATCAAAAAAGGATATATACTTATATACTTCATGAGACTCAATTACAGCATACAGTTGTGGGTTCTGTTCTGTTTATGCCGATGAAACGGCAGTAAGTCTAGAGGGGAAAAATTGGGCATACACTGACTGCCAAATACCTGACTTGTGTTGAATGATGATGGCTCGGTGATGCAATATGGCATCTTTGCTTCCTCTGGAAAACATGCAGCATGTGTAGGGGAAGATGGATTCATTAAAATACTTAGGGAGTCCTAAGAGAGGATTGGAGGCCATTGCCCATTAGGAATGAGCTAAGATGCATTTGCAACAGGTTAAAACACATATGTGCTCTTCCAAATATGAAAGACACTTGTTATGAAGGTGTTGAATAAGTGTGAGACTGCACTAGTTCTTTTTTGGTGTCAACTTGTGTCAAATTGAGAGAAAACACTTGTTGAGCTATTTAAATTGTGCTGGTTTGATTTGCTTACTGAAAACATTGAAAGTATATGAATTTTGTAACATTTGCAGATAACCTGATCAAATGTTCCTGTTCTATTGCCTATGCACTTGACCATGACCAGATATTTCCTTTAAGCTTATAAACAATGTGCAAAAAATACATAGATAGACAAATAGATATACACAGACATGCAGAGAAATACATTAATACTTGCCTCATCATTGAGAAACAGAGCAGGCCATATTTGACTAATTTCTCTGATATGGGAATCAACCTCCACAACATCTTGATGGCAAAGAGAAAGGTGGACTGCATCACTCTAGGACTGAGACAAGAGGACAACTTATATTTCTGTAATCGAGTAAAAGTATAAACAACTGAAAGTATATCAATGTTGCATTCGGCTATTGCCACAAATGTAGCCCATCATCGGTCGTTTCTCTGTTCAAATAGCAAGTTCGACTGCAGAGCTGAACACTGTCCCAGATAAAAGTATTCCAAATGCTTCAAAAGGTAATCATCAACAAAGTTATCCCTCAAACAACATGTAACCTGCGTGCGGTCCAGTCCTGCACACTCCGTGCTTGATCCCGTCAACCACATAGTGGCAGTTGTCACTGACTAGCACGACCATATATGGCTCTATTGATGTCTAATAACGTTCAACACAGTTACCTTACGTTACCAGATGGTAGCTAGCATACAAAGCTACAGAAACGCCTCCGTTGTTGCATGAGTGAATGTTTTAGGAACAACATGTTCATTAGGGAAACAGTCAGTGACAAAAGATTAAATCTTACCACAACATATCAAGCTAGTATTACCATTAGTTGAGTTGTATAAAGAGTTGAGTTATGGCTAACAACTAGACATAGCTAACTATGGCTAGTTATTAACAGAATTTGGCTAGTCAAATGATTATTTCTTAATCATAATTAATCAACACGACACGGAATGTTCAAGACTGTCATTTAAAACAATGAATACTGTATAGTTTGATTAAATGTTTTACTTACGTTTAAGTATGTAGTCGTTCGTTTTCGAAAGATAGTTTCAAATGTTGTTTGTCTGTGTGAAGTCTGCCAAATCCCTGGCCGAATCAAGCGCACGTGAAATCCCATTGATAAACAAAATGCGCATGCGCCAATTTCATGTGTCTGCAGCAGATTTTTGCACTGATAAAGTAAATCAATGTTGAAGTAGTCAACTGAATTCTACAAGTTTGCAACAAGAAATTACAAAAAATATAATGTAAGTGTTTTTTCCACCTTAGTTCACCATGTCTTTCTGATTATTTGAGATAATTACTTACAAACCTTATTTGTCAAAACAAATGGCAAGGATTTTTAGTGTGAAGGATCTTTACTTAGACCCCTTTAACCCTTAAACAGGCAGAAGTGAAAAATTTGTTGAAAAAAATCATTTCATGTTATTTTTTGTCTCATTTGCACCTAAGGAAATCATTCCCATACTCATTTTGAAAATATTTTGTATATTTTGGATTTTATGAGTTGTATCTCCCAGGATACGTTGCCCTATTAAGGTACGAAAAAAATCAAAATGGTAAACATTTTAATGTTTTATTTAATAAACATAACTGATACAAACTTTATTTTTTGGCCATTTATTTAACAAATATATTTGTTAAAATTAATTTTATATTTTTTTATGAAGCTCTTCATAGTATGAATAGCAAAATTCGTAAAAAAAACTAAAATAAAATAAACAATTCCGAAATTTTTGAAAAATTCTTTTTTTTTTTTTTTTTTTTTAAATCCTGATGATCTCAATGCTCCACATTTCCTCTATAAACAGTCAACATCACAAATCTTATCTACTTTGTCAGTATTTGTGTACACTAATCTAGCCTGGAAAATACAGACCCTGGCAATTTAGAAAGGTTAAGGGTCTGGCCACGAATAATGTAATGGCCTAACTCGAGGGACGGCACCAAGCATGCATTTAAAAATTTCACTGCACGCAATTGGATAACACTACGACCAATGTTTACTCTGACTGATTCCGGACTTTGACGCAATTGGATATCACTATGACCAATGTTTACTGACTTCCAACGTTGCAGCTCTGTCGTCATCTGTTAAGCTCGCCTCTGGGCCGCCTATATCAGATACACCGATGTGATTGCTTCCCCGCAATGCAAGGGACAAAAATAATGTGCATCATTACTCATCGCCAGAGTCTGTTGCAGACACAATTCCAAGTGTGCTCTCGCGAGGACTCTGAATTTACAGGGTGATGTTAATCTGCCAAATCTGCAAAATATCAGCAACGTATAGCCTATACACACTCTAACAGTGCTGTGTTGAGTATATGACTGGGGAAAGTCACAGTTTTAGGAAGCTATCCAGACCAATAAGGGGCAGCATATTGGTTAAGATGGTTTGCCTGCTCACAAATATGACCAAGTGTCCATCAATGAAGGCACTGTCACCTAAATTCCTTAGCTTTTTTGGGTGTTTGTTCCATTTGCCCACCTGATAATTGCTTCCTCATCTTCATCCTCATCACTACTGCCTGAGTCTAAAGAGCCTTCAGGGTTAGGGTTCTCTATCACTCTCATACTCGTCCATCTGTTGCTATAAAATGAGCTAACTGTGATACCCTGTGGGCATATATATATGGTTATACTGTCATAATGTACATACCTGTACCTGTAAACATTTGTTTTTGCAGTGTATATTAGTTTGTCTTCCTGTTTGAAACAAAATTTTCAATACCACATAGAATACACAATATTACATATTGACCACATGTTATACCGCTAATCTGGCAACGTATCTCGTGGGATACATACATTTCAAAGTTGCTAAACTAACACTATGAGCATAATAGGCTTTATTTCCTTTCATAAATATATTTAGACTATAGTTATAATCAGTTATAATAGTTAATATGGTTGTTTTATTGAAAATAATTATGTTTTATACGTAATTACTCATCTCATGGTCAGCCTGTGCTCCAGCACTGGTGGCCATTTTGATTTCTGATCAGGCTGACGAAACAATGACTGATAACCTGAACCAAGTCATGTGACCTAGATACTGATAACAGACAAGACTTTTGATAACCGATAACTTGATTTGAAAAAAATATATATTGTGGCCCCATACAGGATGTTTAAAAGTATGTATCTCGTAGTGCACATCGCCTGTTTAAGGGTTAAGAATCATTTTATCAGACTTGAAATTTGGTAGATTAAAGTGCATATTGTGCCTATAATCCTATATTGAAAAATAAGGCATTTTCAAAGATGAATGAATGTTACCACCATAGATTACAAACCATTTTCATCTTAACAACAATCTTCCTTGTCATTCTTAAAAGTCCTTTAGGTTTACATAAACAGTCTTCATGAGGAAAATGGTATGATTTACAAGCATTTCTTTTAAATAAATAAAACACATACTATACATTTGAAGGGGGAACATATACCTGGCGGCCAGCACCATTCAATAGACAGGTAGACACAAACCAATCAATACACAAAACAAGACAGACACCAAGGTATATTAGCTTTGCTATATTAGCTTACAAAAATTTAGTTTGTAGATACATTGTTTTTGTGCTACAGATAGCTACAGATACTGTAAGTCCCTGAATTCTGGTTCCAGGTATTTTGAACTATTCTTCCATCCAAAATGTCTCCAGTTTATTCACATTTGATGACTACTGAGCATGGATAGTCTACTGTACTTCAAATCAACCTATACATTGAGTATAATATATTGAGTAATCTCATTGGTTAAATTTGACTAATATATTAGTACCATATGGAAACAACCTACCATTGACTTTGTTTAATTATAACCAATATACTATGGTTATTGCCTGTGCTTACACAAAGAAGCCATGAACATTAAAAAAGGTATTTATTTATCTACGTTGTAAAAGCAACCATATATCTTGTACAGTTTACATAACTTCTCATTAACTCATTCCAAACATCACTATACAAATTCAAATGTGTCTGAAAGAAGAACATTGTACGTAGGCCTATCATTATTTCATGGTCATTTTTTGACCTGGTTTAAACTCAACTTAGACTCTTTATGCAGGTGAGTAAAACATAAAACACTACCATTTAAAGCAGCCACAATGTGCTAATATGCTTAAGAAAATACTTGCATAATAGGTGACCAACAGTAAATATACCTTCCCATGAATATTTGACAATGTTCGCAATCGAGAACAAAATGTTTATTGCTTTCAACTAAGCTTACGTTGTGCTTAAGAACAACATAAGAACATTCATGTTTGGTTTCACACCATAGTGAATGGAGAGGAGAATATATTGTCTTTGGTGTGGTGTAATGAATCATGCAGCAATATTTTGGAGAAACATCCATCTTTTATGGATGAAATGACGTGTGAAGAAGAATATCCTTTATAGGACAATAAAGACTCTATATCTCCAAAAACACTCAGCAATCTTACAATGGTTTGTTATAACATCAGAAAATTAGACACACAGCCTTACAACTGGGTGGAATAATGTGTGCCATTAAAAAGGCAAGAGTCTAAAAAGACACCAAAGTTCACTCTGGCAGAAAGCCAGCATATTGTTAATGTTCGGGACAGGCTTGTGCAAAATACTAGCCTAGAAATCTAGACGCCCCTAGCGGCAGCAAATCTAATTGGCTGCCCGGGTCAGTCTAGGAACTCTAGCTTGGGAGCTGGGCATTGGCAGAATCACCAGACTAATCACATCGTGTACAGTCGATGGGCGGGCTTAACATAATAGACCTCTGAAGTTCGCCTACAAAAAAGCTGGCATCTTTAAAATTCGGTATCTGCCGATTTTTCCTATGGGAAAATAACATGGGAATTTTGAATTATCGCACCTGTTAAACTCTCGCGGGGACGATAAAGTCTTAAATGCAGACGTTTTCCTGAACACACTTTTGTCCTCTGCCTTCTTGTGCATACTGTGATCTCCGGTAGGCCTACGTGAAGTCAGCACACTTTCATTTTTGCTACCCCAGAGCTAACTTAATGGCAAGTTGCATCGCAAGTTAGCTCTGGGGTAGCAAAAATCAAAGTCTGCCGCCTTCGTGTACCGGAGATCACAGATTCCTATCGAAGGCAGAGGACAAAAGTGTGTTCAGGAAAACACCTGCATTTCCGATTTTGTCATCCCCGCGAGTTTAACAGGTGTGATAATTCCAAATCCCCATGTTAATTAACCACAGGACAAATCGTCAGATACCGTAACTCCTTATATGGGCAAAGATGGTAGCTTTTTTTGTGGGTCTATAGACCTCTGAAGTTCGCCTACAAAAAGGATCCAAAGCTGCCATCTTTGCCCATATAAGGAGATCCGGGAGTTAATTGAAGCTAACTGCCTATGGCAAGTTGCATTGTAAGTTAGCTCTGGGGTAGCAAAGATCAAACTGTGCCGTCTTCACCTACCGAAGATCACAGTATCCACTAGATGTCAGTGGACAAAACTGTGTAGCGAAAAACATCTGCATTTCCAATGTCATCATCCCCGCGAGAGTTTAACAGGTGCGATAATTGAAAAAACCCATGTTATTTTCCCATAGAAAAAATCTCAAGATACCGGATCTCCTTATTTGGGCAAAGATGGTGGCTTTTTTGTAGGCGAACTTCAGAGGTCTATGGTGACTGACATGCGACCAGAAGTTGCAACGGTTACACATCATGCTACTTGAAAACAAGAAGATGATTCGTTTAGCGTTATCCTATTGCGTGGAGAAGGAATTTGAAAGACAACTGTTTATCCCACCCCTTCGATTGAGTCCTGCCTAGGGTTATCTTGATGTGGGTCTGGCTGGTCAGGCTTAGCCTGATTGCCATCGACTTTCAAGGCTCTGCGAGACTTTAGTCTGACTAAGAGCATGTGCTAAACAGTTTCTCCAAGCGCTTGGTTGACCCGCCTCCTTTAAGTGCCTCGATTTGTTACTGGTCAATGTCAGAAAGGGGTTTGCCGAGTTTAAATCAATAACCTCGCGTACACACTGTCTGCGTCCGTCAACGGATCACGGAGGTTGGATCTGCCGTATGTGTATTTGCATACACGTGATCCGATTGGCTGACGGATCCGTCGCTGCCTGAAAAGTTGAACATTTCTCAACTTTCTTGACGGAGGCAACGGAGCTGAAGCGACGGACGGACCCACAATGCATTTCGAGTCCGCCCCATGCAAAGTGAATGAGATCCGTTGACGGACGGAGACAGTGTGAATGCGGGGTAACAACTCTGCCTTGAACACGCCTCTACCCAGAGCCGTTGGAGCTGCTCAAAGTTGATTGGTTCTCGACCAGAGGGGGCAGTTACGCAGTTTTGCGGAATTCAGAAATCCTCCCCGATGAGCAGTTGGCCAGACCAAAGCCATCGATTTCTCAAAGTTGCGACAGCCGTTGACTTCCATCTTAAAGCCAGATTAGAGCGGTCACGTGGTTAGTGGGTAGACTCAGTAGTTCCCTCGGTCCCTGGTTTACTACGGGATTGACAGCAGCGATCGCATTAATATTTACGGTAAATACTCGATGAAAATTACTGTAAACTGCATTTCCACATACATATATATTACTCAATGAAAATGCATTATTATGCACACGACTATAAGTCATGTAGAAAAGTCTTAATATAACACCTGAGATATTCATCCATTCTCAATGGAATAGTTCCCGGATGTGCCGCCATTGTTTGTACACGGGAGTCAATGGTAGTGTCGCAACTTTGAGATATCGATGGCTTTGGGCCAGACCAGCGACAGCAACGCCGAAGGTGTTAGGCTACGTCACTGGGAGGGCGTGCAAGGCTAGGTCAGGCTAGCACAATTCAGAATTGAATTGAGAATGACTTATAAATTCCAATTCAATTCTTGAGTTTGAATATGAATTGAGGTCAAAAACAGGATGTAGAATTACAATTCAAATTTAATACAGGAAGTAGAATTTAATTCAATGAAAGTCATGTACATAATTTAAGGAGTTTCCTGTTGGGCTTTTTCCAGTAGGACTAATAGCCTGTTTGATTTGCATTGAGCTCAATGAGCATCAAACAGGCTAATAGGCCTACTGGAAAAAGGACCATGCCAATCTCTAGCTATGGTGAAGGGTATGTGATGATGTGGTTTAATGTTTACTCATTTTTTAAATTATTTTTTGGTTATCAGTAGACAATGGCCCTTATTTATCAACAGAGCGTAGAAACCAGTGTATATATCTGAGCGCAGAAATCATCTTACGACGGGGCTCACGCGTGATTCATCAAACTTTCGTATCACTCCAATTCCAGCGTAAGAATAAACGTGTGTTGATAAATGTGGCGGCTGGAAACAAGGTGATATTTAAATATCACACCCCTATATTATGCTCGTTTTAATGGCCTCGCCCCTAGAATTTGCGACATGAAGGTGCATTATATGTCCAAAAGAGATCATCATGATCTCGAGCCACAGTGACGTCCAGCTAAACCTTGTTAATTTTAACAGCTAGAAGCTGTCATGAAGGAAGGCCGAAAACTAGAGCGATTTAAGTGCAACAGACTTTATTTTCGCAGAGAGAACACATCATACATACATTCATTACAAAACCTTACGACACTGAAATTTGCCCTTTGAAAATAATTTAAAATATATAATTCATGAATGTTGCGTTTGCCAAAGAGAATATAATCATCTCCTATATGGCTATCCTAAGCCATAAAATGTGTCAATATAATATGCTACATTACAGCAAATAGGCTGCACATGTACAGGAAAGGTGTTATGTCCGAGATAGTCCATCAATTCAGCACGGTGCTATGCTGCCTGAAACTTGCGTACGCGAGTTCAGGCTAGATGTGAGATTTGAG
This sequence comes from Sardina pilchardus, assembly GCF_963854185.1. NCBI lineage: Eukaryota > Metazoa > Chordata > Actinopteri > Clupeiformes > Clupeidae > Sardina > Sardina pilchardus. The sequence continues at coordinate 2,810,030 of NC_085006.1, forward strand.
CGTTTAGCACCGATCACGTTTACATTGATAAATGCTGTAGCCTACTTTGCGTGGAAACAAGCGTACGCTGGTTTTACGCCTGTTTTTGGTCGTACGCACGTTTCATAAATGAGGGCCATTGTTAGGCTAATTCACTATCTCAAGACTCGTCATGGATATAACACGTTTTTTTTACAGTCTATGGTGTGTGTGTGTGTGTGTGTCGGTACGCAAGCTGAGTCAGTAGCCTATAAGTTAGCAACTTTGAGGTTGCAATGCAACTTCCCATTGCCAACCAACTAAGTTGCTAACAGGTTAGCAAATATGGTTTTGGGAAAAGGATTCAGACACTTTCAAGAACAACCAGACAGACGACATCTGGGTTGCCAACTCTCACGCTCCCGCCGTGACACTCACGATTTCAGCATCAATCTCACGCTCTCACGCAGACACAAGAAATGTCACGCCAAAATCCATTCTTCTTTTTCTTCAACCCGTTCATAATCAGTTGGTGACTAGACCACAGCAGATCATAGCCTATTGTAGACAGAAGACGAACTTAAGGCATGTATAGGCTATAGGCTATAGGCTCTTTAGATCAATAGCAGGTATAGGTATAATATCTGTCTACAACGTTCTCAGCGCAGAGAAATTATTTGCGGCGGGCGAAGTGCAAAATGCGCACCATTCGTTTCTGTCGGATTGCTCACGAAGTTCACACTGATATGAATGACACTTGACAGAGCGCAATCTTTCTGATGGCAGTTAATGCAATTAATGCAATTAATGAAGCCATTCAGTAGCCTATTCCAGTTTTTAAATTGCAATAGGCCTACATTTCTACTTGTTCTCCAACTTCAGGCAGTAGGCACTGACAGTAACAAAGTTATGTCCGCTTTGTTAACTTGACAGCGAGCGAAGATATTCTATTCTGTCAAAAGTAGGGCCACTGCTGATGAGCTATTCAACATTCTCAACAATTACCCTAGTCTACCTGGCAGAACATGACATCAAATGGGAAAGCTGTGAGGGACTCGGATGGCGCACATACGATAGCAGGTAAAAGAAATGGCCTGCAGACCGTGATAGAGGGGGTAGCGCCCGATGCGCAACGGACGGACTGTTTCATTCAGGGAAGCGCTCGCGTCAGGGCCTGACCTGACCTGACTGAAATTTTGAACGAGGTTGTGCTTCATTTAGCCTATAACACAATGGTAGCCTATAGTTGGCCCTATTTCTGTAATTTTGGAAATCATCTTTTTTTGAAGCAAGGATTAACACCTTGTCAATGACAAAAACTGACGATATTGGTCATTGATTTAGATTTTTATTTTCTATTTCTGAACTGATATTTAGGCCTATCTGTAGCCTAACTGTTACTGAGGTATATTTAGCAAGTGACGTTATGTCAATAAATTTGACAATTTTGAGCTTGACCTAGGCTACTACTTTTTTAGAGTGATGATGATGGACAGGTGGGGGTCGAGAAAGCCCCCTTGATCAAAGTGGGGAATGAAAGAAAAAGTTTGAGAACCACTGCAGGCTATGTAGCGCCCCAAAATAATTAACTAGGCTACTGCTCTTCCACTTGTTTAGTTTTTATTTTCTTTTTTTTACTAGAAAACAAGCATTAGCATCCCAAATCAAATCAAGAGATATTAAAATTATTGACTGATTGTCAATATCAAAACAATTGTGACACATTAAAATTCTTATAATGTTTTTCACTGGCTATGGCTCCTAACTGATGCATGAGATATATAGACCTAAATTTATGTATGGATAGATAGATAGATAGCCTAGCCTACAGTACAGCCTTCTGTAAATAGCTATATTGTATTGGATGTGAGTTGTATCGGTCTACAACACCACTAAATGACATTGAGAAACCCATGCTGATATATTATATTCACCTGTGTAACAACCATGTTAGTATATGTTGTGGTCTAGGCGGCCCGTGTGTCTGGCAAGGGGCCTGCACTTAAAGATTGTGCTGATACCTTTTGCAACCCACCCCCCCCCCCCCCAACTTCACAAAATCTCACTCCAGCCAAACACCCAAAGTTGGCAACCCTGCATCTCTGCCTCCTCACCAAAGGCAGTTGAAAGTTGCTGCATCACTTGGTGAGGGAGGGCTGCTGATATTGAGACTTGAGGTGACCGTATCGGTCACCCCGATATCCCCTTCCCCAACAACACACGTGACTGTTTGTAGGCCTTTTTTGTTTCCAGAAAAGGTACATGTTATGCTACCTTGGGGCTTAAGTTCGATCAAAGTACATGCCAAAATGTGAAGGCCACCTTAGAAAACAAAAATAGCCTCCAACCATTAGGCTATCCCTTTTTCTGACATTGGCTTTCAACTAATACAGATAGCCTAAGTAGACTATTCAACCAAAAACATTGATTGATGAATAACCAATTGATTGGTTATGAGTAACATCTTGGTTAAAACCAGAATGTCTAATAAGAGACGGGCTCTGGTTAAAACAACCAATGCTGGCTTTACCAATGATATTAGTATTTGAACAATCTGTTTTTAGAGTGTAGAGTAATATCAGGGACAGAATATCAAAATATTCACTGAACGATGCATACTGTATTTTGTTTTTGGTTTGCAATGCCTTTGTACATTGGTTGGTCAAAAAAAAAAAAAAAAAAAATCCTATGAGTGAGGGCTGCCCACAAAAAACCTGCATGGGCCCAATGGTACAAAAGTTCCTCTGGGCCAGAATGGGCTAGCCCACACTGGGCCAGCAGGGGCTTTCTGGGGGCAATCAGCTTATTGTGGGCTGCCCAAAGAGAGCCCACAGAGAGCCCAAAGGTTTGGTCCTGACCTGGGCAAGCCCACGCTGGCCCTGCATGGGTTTGTATGGGTTTGGCCCTAGCCCACACTACCCGAAGAAATACCGCATGGGCCCCATATGGGCCCCGCAAGGGCGTGTTTGCTGGGTTAATCGGAATGACAAAAAATGTCTATTAGCCACGTTTACATGGACAGTTTTTTGTCATTAGCCACGGTTACATGGACAGTTTTTTGTCATTCCGATCAAACTATTCCGATTGAACATTTTTGCGCCGTCTGTTTACATGGGCTACATTCTATTCCGATCAGACGTCTGTAAGCGCTTTAGAATCTTTGATCGGAATAGCCGTTGTTTGCTACTTTTCATTAGCCCCGTTTACATGGACACTTCTATTCCGATTAGAAACGGAAGAAACAGCTCAATCGGAATAAAAATCGTCATATAAACACCTCAATCGGAATGAAAATCCTGATCCGATCAGAATTGTGATCGGAATAGAAGAGGTGGTGTAGTCCATTCCTATTCCGAATGAACGCTCATGTATACGGTCAATCGGATTGACCGTAATATCTTCCCAATGAAAAGTAGCAAACAACGGCTATTCCGATCAAAGATTCTAAAGCGCTTACAGACGTCTGATCGGAATAGAATGTAGCCCATGTAAACAGACGGCGCAAAAATGTTTAATCGGAATAGTTTAATCGGAATGACAAAAAACGGTCCATGTAAACGTGGCTAGTGGGAAGATATTACGGTCAATCCGAATGACCGTATACATGAGCGTTCATTCGGAATAGGAATGGACTACACCACCTCTTCTATTCCGATCACAATTCTGATCGGATCAGGATTTTCATTCCGATTGAGGTGTTTATATGACAATTTTTATTCCGATTGAGCTGTTTCTTCCGTTTCTAATCGGAATAGAAGTGTCCATGTAAACGGGGCTAGTGTTTCTTGACCATTCTCTCCTTTTTCTTAGCCGAAGCATAGCTTATGATCCAGCCCCTGCACGTTGCCTTAGGCCTCCCAAACAGTCTGAATAGAAACATCTGATGTAAGATTAATGCTGAAATAGTGGATGATTGTTGACACGAGGCACGAGGAGGATAGATAGGTAAGAGGCTGAGTCAAATCTAATGTAATGCAACATATATTTCAAGCTACATATTTAGCTGCAAAAAGGCCAAAGTGTGGAAAATAGCAAATTGACTATTTCATGGGATATGTTCAATTTCAACTGGTTGCCAGCTACACATTTAAAAAAAGAATTGGGCTGGGGACAACAAAATTCTGGAAATTTGTGTAATGATAAGACAGGACAAAAGGGGGAATATTTATAGTAAGAATCCTAAGAAGGACAGCAGGCACCATGTTTTGGTATAAAAAAGAGCATTACAGAGAGGAGTCTCTCAGAAGTAAAGATGTGGTGGTACAGAAATGCCAGGTCTTATATGGGCCTGAGCTCATTTAATTCATACAGTATGGCTAGAAGGGTACAGGTGCTAAAATGACCTGTCTGCAGTCCATGATTAAGAAGACCGCTGAGATACTATATTGGACACAAATTGGTCAGCATTTCTTTCTCAAAACTCTAACAACTGGTCAATCTCAATATCTAAACATTTGCAGAATGTTAATGAAGAGGTGAGGCAGCACAGTGGTAAACATCTGCTGTCATACCGGCAGTCCTTCCGGAGTAGTTCCTTCTTTCAAACAGGCAAGCCTTGTGAAGAACTACTAACCTGTCTCTCTTTTTCCTTTTTTATCTAAGATTTTGGAGAAAGTGGTCTTTAAGCAAGTCTGTGATGTCTCAAACAATCAAATCTGACTTCATATATCAGAACAACCTGCTAGAACCCGTGCTGTCAGGTTTCAAGAGTAGTCATTCTACTGAAACTATTCTTCTGTCCGTGACTGAAACATTGAGAGTTATGTCCTCGGCTCAGTCATCAGCATTAATTCTATCTGCAGCCTTTGACACCATGACATTCTCCTCTCTACACTATCTGAACTGGGAATTTCTGGGAAAGCTTTTGACTGGCTTGAATCATACCTTAAAGGGTGTTCTTTCAGTGTGTCTTGGCAGGGACAGTTATCAAAGTTTCATTAACTCACCACAGGTGTGCCCCAGGGATCAGTATTAGGGCCCCTGCTTCTCTCTATTTACACCACTTCTTGTAATGAGACCATTCACTCCCATGGATATGACTATCACTACTATGCAGAGAATACGCAACTTTACCCATCTTTCCCATCTGAGGACTCTACCATTTCCCATTGGACTTCTGCATGCCTTAATACTGTATAGCCTACACTATATTGCCAAAAGTATTGGGTCACTTGCCTTGATCCCTCTAATGACTTAAGTGACATCCAATTCTTAATCCATAGGGCTTAATATGACGTTGGTCCACCCTTTGCAGCTATAACAGCTTCGACTTTTCTGGGAAGGCTTTCCATAAGGTTTAAAGGAGAATTCCAATGTGAAATTGAGCTTAACTGTACCGAAACATGTTAAGGTGAACTCACACGTGTTTTAGACGGACCTTCACTCACCCCCCAGCATTCCGAACTCCGCCGTTTTCAGCCTAGCTTGCAGTAGGCTTGAATCTATTAGAATGGGCATCACGTAGCCTATGCAGCTAAATCGGGTCCTGACATTTAAAACGAGATACTGAGAACTTTGGAAATGCACAGGAAGTTTATTTAAAAAGACTGTTTACAAGCAGTACCTTCATAGAATCTCTCCGCTGGGCGCCATCTTGTAATCAAGTCGCGATAAACCGACTGACGAGCACGAACGAACAGGAAGGACAGGGGAACATATTGCAAAAGTAATTCCATAGGAAATATATAGTTATACTGTCTACATGAGCAGGGGCGGAGTGGGACACTAAAATCCACCGGGAATATTCTGACCACACCGGCCCCCTACCCGCCGCCAGCCCACTGCCGGCCCAACCCACCCATGCCTTGAGCACGACCACCTTCCGTATATTATAAACACAAACAAAATGTTGGCTAAATGTAATATAGTCAATCTATGAAGGTCCAGGTCCAGACTTTCATGTTTCAGTTTTACGGGCATTTGCATGCAAAACATGCAATACACCATTTTTACACTAAATTTCTTGGTTGGGAACTGTATGTCGTAATTGAAAAGCATTTTACATCTCTACCTTGCCCTCTCTTTGGGCCTGCTCCTCTCACTGCTCCTGCATCTCTGCTTCACTGCTCCTGCACCTCCTACTGCACCTTTCACTGCTCTTCTCCCTGGGCCCATTGTTCTTACTCTTCCTCATCCAGACATTACAGTATTTGTCTTTTTATGTTTCTGTTTCCAAAAACATCACCTCCTCCTTTTACTGTGTAAGTGTAATGTAAATGTAAAAAGTAACCCCTGCCACTGAGTCTAAGACAAACTGGAATCAGCTGTGGTTGGCCCAATTTACCCAACATCATCTGTGTGCCAGTTATTCAATTATTTGTTTATTATCAGCTGAGATATATTGTTTTTGAACTGATACCATTGCAGAAGCAGAGGTTACTAAGGTTTGGAATTGTTTTAACTATTGTGGGATGTCATGTGTTAACATCTGTAAAATAATAGAAAAACGATCCATCATTTTGTTGAGAGGTAGCCTATAACTTGTTTGTAAAGAAAATGTAAGCATTGTGGAAATGTGTTCACTGCCTGCATATTGTGCGAAAACGACATGAAATGTGTGAATGGTATGGCCACAATGTGTTTAGAGTTTTGAAAACGTGACAACTGTTTGGACAAACGCTATGTTAGTCACTGAAAAAAACTGTAAGCCATTGATTCGTTTGAAATGTAGGCTACATGAGTTAACTAGCTTGTGATATTTTCCGACCAGCAAGTAGCCTAACGTAGTTGAGCTTTGCGTCAATGTTTTTCATTCTGTCAAATTTACCTGCACTCGTAATGGCTGTGGACTAGGCTACGGATAGCCTAAATCTGTTTTGAGCATTTAGATGCATGCTCCTCCAGCAGTCGCTTCTTAATTCTGCCTTTTTCAGCCCCCTCTTTCTCTTTCCTCTTCTTGCCTTCCATATTAATCAAGCAAACACCTGCAAATCCGTTCACTATCAAAACGCTACTTTCACGAATAGGCTTACAGGCTAAGGGGCCATGCCATTAGAGGAGGGGCCGCTCATCTATCCCCCTACATTTCTGTAATAGACTTGACCTAGCAAACGTATTTGCCAATCCCAGGAGGCTTTGCTGTTCTATTTTGAATTTATTTGTGACCAAAAGAGTTAAATAACACTTTTAATAATATGAAGAATTAAATTAAGACACCCAAGACTACCCACAAATGCACTGATGGGAGAGAACTGAGATGAATAGGCCTGTCATTAATATATGTAGGGTAACCATGACTAAGGTATATATCGCAACTAAATGGTTTAATTAGTGGTTGGTCTCATAATAAAAGCAATTGACGGTGAGCGATTTCAGAGGATAGAAGCTTTACGAAAATATCTTATGATAATAAATATTCTAGCGGCCGCTCAGGCACGTCTTGGGGCAGTTCAAATGCACCATCAGGCCGGCCCGGCGGGAAATGTCCCGAATCTCCCGATTACCACTCCGCCCCTGTACATGAGCATGATGAGTAACAAAGCTAAAAATGTTTGCAATATGTCACCGTCTTTCCTGTTCGTTTGTGCTCGTCAGTCGACTTATCGCGACTTCACCACAAGATGGCGCCCAGCGGAGAGATTCTATGAAGGTACTGCTTGAATAAACAGTCTTTTTTAAATAAACTTCCTGTGCACTTCCAAAGTTCTAAGTATCTCGTTTTAAATGTCAGGACCCTCAGAAATCTACCACTGCAGTGTGGAGTTACTTGGAACCGTTTTAATGGTTTAAAAATAGCAATTTAGCTGCATAGGCTACGTGATGCCCAATCTAATAGATTCAAGGCTACTGCAAGCTAGGCTGAAAACGGCGGAGTTCGGAATGCTGGGGGGTGAGCGAAGGTCCGTCTAAAACACGTGTGAGTACACCTTAACATGTTTTGGTACAGTTAAGCTCAATTTCACACCGGAATTCTCCTTGAGTGTATTTATGGGCATTTGGCCATTCTTCCAGAAGCGCATTTGTGAGGTCACACACTGATGTTGGGGGAGGAGACTGGCTCTCAGTTTCTGCTATAATTCATTCCAAAGGTGTTCTATCGGGTTGAGGTCAGCACTCTGTGCACACCAGTCAAGTTCATCCACACCAAATTCTGAGATCCATGTCTTTATTAACCTTACGTTGTGTACTGGTGCTTACATCAAATTTAAAACATATTTTTTTCCATGAAATAATACATTTTATAATAACAAAATACTTATTTTCATTTGGGCTTGTACCTGACTGCAGGAGATCTCCTGAAGTTACCTGGGTGAGACAGGAACCTTGCTTTATAGAATACTTGTCATGAAAGTATCTTTTGTTCAAGACTAATCATGAAGACTAATGATGGGTTACATTGACTCAAATAGGTACAGAGATCATAACATATCCAGTTGAGACGCAATTCTATGTCCTTGTGTTTGTGCCAACAGTTCTTCATGTGATATTTTGCTTGGATGTCCTGCTTTGACTTGCCTCCCTGTTTGCATAGCATTCATTTTGGGGCTGGCCTGTCACCAGTCCAGATTTCTGTCTCTGCAGTGTGATGGGCTGAATGCTTATCAGCCGGTCATGTTTGATCCAGGAAATCACAAGCATTTACATTCCAAAATGAAAGATGTCATAAATCATAATATGTGAGAGAAGTATGCCTAACCAGGCATAACGATTGAGCAAGCAACAGGGATCCTTTTTTTTGGTCTTTAGTTTTTTCAACATATGACACATGTGTACCAGAATTGAAATATGTATGTTTATGTTTAGCATATGCTTTTATTTGCAACTGACAATGACATAAATAAATATTTAAATGTACATTAAAATGAATACTTAGTTTAAAGGAATGTTAATTAAAAACAGCAACATTTAATAGACTAGAGTAATAGACTAATATAATATACTGTAAGAGCATATTATGCATTAAATAAGAATGAATGAGTTAAATACAGTTATATGTAACATATTTACATATGGTTTACATACAAACAATATTGATTATTCTGAAACACTTTATGGTAAGGGTACACGAATGGTCATGAATGAATTCCTTTGTCCATACATTTTTGAAGATATTAAGGAATGAAGAAATGGCTAAATCATGAATTAATTTATGTATGAATTCATGATAAGTGCCCTTACTGTTAAGTGCTACCGATTAATCATTCAACAAAAGAAGGTAAGCTAGACAAACAAATAATCAGCAACCCTTTTCTGGCAACAACAATAAATACTGATTTTTCTATCTGGATAGGTTCAGCAGCCAAGCCATACATTTGCTTTGATGGTGTAAGTAACTCTTCCGTCTATGTAATCAAAATTATATGCCTTTGGCCCAGAGAAAAAATGAATGCTTCCCTCTGAAAAACAAAACAATGCAACATAATATATATAGCATAGTCAAAACACAGTCAAGAAGCCCTTGATAATATAAACCCTGCTTTCCCTATTTAAATATGAGGATGTGAATAGTGCATTGGTTGTATTGGGATAGATATACAGCACTGTAAAGTGGGAAAGTAGAGTCTTTTACCTCTGAACTGAATGGCTGCATCCACTTTATCCCCAATACCTGGCCAACCATGCTGTATGTTTCGGGGAAATCCAGAATCCATTGTACCCCGAGCTTCATCATATCTGTTAAACAAAACAGACATGTGGAACTTCAGCAACAGAAGCTGAAGATAGCAGACTTCAGCAGCAGAAGCTTGTAGCCCTCACAAGCAGACTTCAGCAGCAGAAGCTGGCAGCCCTCAGAAGATAGCAGACTTCAGCAACAGAAGCTTGTAGTCCTCATTAGATAGCAGACTTCAGCAGCAGAAGCTTGCAAGCCCTCACTAGATAGCAGACTTCAGCAGCAGAAGCTTGCAAGCCCTCACTAGATAGCAGACTTCAGCAGCAGAAGCTTGAAGCCCTCACTAGAGGGCAGACTTCAGCAACAAAAGCATGAAGTAATTAAACAACAGCCCAACCAAACAAAAATGCATTCTTTTTCATCCATATTTACATTTCTTATCATGTATTACTAGATAGGAAATGGAAATAGGCAACTATAAACACCTGTAATAAACAGTTCCTGTAAAGAAATATGTTTTCTTATATTTTGTCAAATGAACAGCAGCATCTATTTTCTTCACTGTTGTAGGGAATCCATAATCATAGATTGAGCCACCATGACTTTTCATCTTCAGCTTTTGAACCATCCAGTATTTAAGACCTGAAACACGATGCCAGATTAAGTCAGTAAAGAACACACACACACACACACACACACACACACTTGTGTACTTGTTGAGTTCTTATCGACTCTAAAGTTCTAACAGTCCTCTAGATTATGTACTGTATATGGATGCCGTAGGGATAGAGTCTGTCACCTGTGAAGATGATGGTGACCCCAGTGTCTGGGATGTTATAAGCAGCGTCCACTGAGGATGGAACACTGGGCAGGAATGTTCTTATGAAGCCCTCTCTGATCACTCTTCTCCATTGCCTCATCCATATTGTCCTCAGCCACATGTAACTAGTGCCAAAATATGAGTATAGTTATTTTAAGCATGACTGTAATTTGTTTTCCTGTTTCATTTTCAATAAGTCAAACCATGAAGATTTTTTAACCTGCCCTTGAAGAAAAGAGTGTCATTCCCAAGCATAGCCACAGCATCAAAAGAAAGATTGGGATGGCACATCTTAGGGATGGCTGGTGTTACCAGTTTCTTGATGTGCTTTCCTATGGCCCATAAGAGAAGTATGTTTTACCACATTTTAGCCAAAATGATAGCACAACCATTTGTGTTTATTGTCTCAATTGTCATGATTATGCTCACCATAGAGTGTCTGAACAGCAAGTGTGTCATCTCGTGGCAGTCGGGGGCTGCTTAAAGAAAGCTTTTGATATTTAGGATACATGAGGGCAGAGGGGTCTCTCGAGTGTGAAAGGCCGAGTGAGTGACCGAGCTCATGGGCAGCCACAGTGACCAGATTGAAGCCTGTTTCGGGGAGAGGGACCTGTTAGAGGGTTTTTACATCAAACTCACAGTTTGCTACCATCAAACTCCATTTTATCGACCTGTTTTACTGTGGCCCATAGTCCAAATTTCATCATCATCAAAATGGACGTCTCCACCCATGCCCTCTCCAGGCTCAAAGGCATGAGCCAGCACACCTTTGGGGCCATCGAAGGGGAAGAAGTCTCCATGAACTGCAAGACAGGAGAGAACAGGGTCAGATGCTGCAACACTGGTAACAACAAGGGGACAGAGGCTCACAGGACAGAGATCCATCAGGTAATAATCCATGTGTGGATTCAGTTTCTGCAAACCTGCCTTTGGATGCAAATGAGATGACTATGTTTGCTTTGTCATGGTCCACTTTGATGAAGTTCAGGTCTGCTGCATCACTCCACATTTTCAAGGCCACATGTACTGATTGCTCCACTTCTTCCTTACGTAGATTGGTGGTGTATTTTGCAATCCTGTGAAATGAGGAGTTCAATAAAACATGCAGGGACCTGACTGATGATCAGATTTGGTAAATCAACTTACTAGTCTCCATAACCCTAGGCGTTTACAACACAGGCTTGAACAATGAGCAGCAACCAGCTGAATGAATGTTACACCACATCCAACAAAAGTTGAGGAACACGTGCACTTTTGACATGTTTTTGAAACAAGCCTGATGGAGGTTACCTCGTGAAGTAATTGTTCAGGAAAAGACATGGGAAAAATGTGTACACGGTTATGTTAGTTCACCCTTTCTTCACTCTCTGTACACTATTTTTTCAAAGAACATTCCTTGTCCTGTTTTGTCATATGTCATATTGTATGTACGCTATGTGTCACTTAGAGTGCATTGTGTTTATTCACTCTTGCTGATGCCTCTTGGCCAGGTCATCATTGAAAAAGAGAACAGGCTGTCAATTGATTTTACCCTCTAAAATGAATCTACTGATTAGGATTCAAAATCAGTGAGTGAAAGGTCAAGTTATAGCTCTAGGGCTAGTGGAGGCATACCGTGTTTGATTTCAGTAGTTATTAACCTCACACTATGAGTTTGACTCCAATGAACCAAACACTTTCATTACAATTGTATAATGAAAGTGTACAGTGCTTGCTCAATTTGTGTTCAGCATAATGTTGCCACACTGCAAAGTACTCAATGAATTCAGTGAAGGGTAAAGCTAGGCTAGTGGTTGGCATAAAATGTTGAAACTCACTTGTATGTGACTGTATGATTCCTCCACTTAGGTTGACCAGGATAAAAGCTGTAGTTCTCCACGTCGGGCACCCCACACCGAGGTTCCTTCATGACCAGGAGGGTCTCAGGGGTGAGTTGCCCGGTCTCCTTCAGGCCAAAAAAATTCTGCATCTTCCTTAAATTCATATCCAGGCTCTTCAAACCTCTTGGGCTTCGAGGTCCCCCACTCAGTGGCATATGATAGAATTTCCTCAAGTACACCTGTTTTACACACCTTCAATATTTGTATTGTGACATGGAGAAAAACTTTTTTTCCCCTGTGAACTGAAATTCTGTTTGTTTGTATATTTGGGCATATGCTCTGTGACTTCACTGAAGAAATGCAGTGGTTCAGAGTTTTGATTTGTGTATTTCAATGTTGAGTTTCAACATTTACAAATTATGCAAATAGCAAATCTTAACAAATGCTTAGTATAGCAGACATGCATTCAAGAACCACTTGCATACATCCCACTCTGAGAAATTCCTTCATTTATCAAAGACTAAGAAAACATGCCTGATTCACACAAGTTAGTAAGGAGAGGACACGTAAGGACAGGGCACAACAGACTCACAGACCTCAGCATAGCGCACGTCCTCTGGCTCATGAATCACAGGTGAAGTCCATATGATGCTCACACTCAGAGCAAAGCTCAACATGCGGATCCATTGCCCTCTCCATGCCATTACTGAATATGTGCCACAGGTGTCTCAGTCGAGGGATTTAAAGGGCAACAGAGCATCACATGACATCTAGAAGCTCGAAAATACTGTGGAGTGCACAAATCCACCTGAAGCCATTATGATGTCTGCTGTGGTTAGGCTAATATTGCCATAGGCATTCAAGTCTTGCCTTGTTTACTGCTATTGAAATGCCAGAGGTTGTACACAACCTACAATCTCACCCCATATTTGCATATATTGCGTACTCCTCACACTGTTCCAATGTCAATGTCTAACGGTGGCGCCATGGTGGTTTGACCATGGAGGCATTTTTCCAATTAAGCACCTTTTTAGTGTCTTCTCTCTAGATCTCTGAGGCCACAATGTACGCTCAGAGGAGATCATTTCCCTGACTTTAGCCTCTCTGAAGTGTCAGCAAGATCATTTGGTTGTAAGTTGGTATACAGGAAATGAAAACTCCACAGAGGGGCATAGAAGCAAGGGGATCAATTTCCCATTTATTGTGTTGAAAGTGGATAAACAAAAACTGAAAACCATTTTAGATTATCATCTGCAAACATGTGTATTCTTTAAATGTTGTGTAAACACAGAGGCACAATTTCAGTTTAACATTATAAAATAGACAAGTTAAAATGTCAGTATAATTTAATGGATTATGACATACAGGCCAACAGTATTGAGGTGGTAAGGATAAACATCTCTATTTTTCCATGCACCCAAGCCAAGAATTCGCCTTATCAACTCCAGTGATCTGTTTTGTTGAGTAATTGTACTTGTATACTTCTGCATCAGAGAAAAAGTGGATGACACCTACAAAAAAAATATTGTGGGTTGTTTAATCCTGAGCGGTAGTATTTATCTGACATAAATATAAATTGTTTAGCACTGCTGACACAAATTGTGTCAACAACAATTTAGCAAGAGACATCAGTGAAGTCAGTCCAAACCACTCTGGTTACTCACCGTCTTTATAAACCACAGCGTTCACAGTCATATTAATTCCAGGGAAATCATCTTTGATTGGTCTAGGGAACAGTTTCTCCATGGTTTTACGATTCTCATTATATCTGAAAGGTGTAACAGTTATCATTTAGAATTTTAAACAGTTACACTTCTTTCTATGTGTAATATTGCACAATGTCTAGAAGTTATTGTTTATCTTACTTCCAGTATTTATCCTCAGTAAAGAAAAGGGTACGTCCAATGTTCGTGATGTGAACTGCAGCATCTATTTTTTTCACCCATGATGGAAATCCATAGGTCCTGATATGTTTTGTCCGTCCCTTTATTAGTGACCCCCTCATGATCCAGTAACGGGTTCCTTAGCAAATTAAAACACATGTTGATTTTGAATAATTTGGATAACTCATCCAAAAAGGATGTTACAAGTGTAAAAAGGAAAATGAGAGGGCTACCATTTATTTTTAGTCTGACGCAAGTTTTACTCATATAAAACTTTTTACAAACTTTAAAAATGTATTACGAAATCCTGAGCTACAAGATTAATAGATTGGTGAACTCTTCACCGTGATATTTGTTAGGCCTTGAGAGGAGGGTGTGTACCATTGAAAAGGTAGGCAGTTGATCTTTGTGGAACCGAGTAGGCAGCATTGATGTTCTTATCAATTTTAGGCATGAAGTTGTGGATGGGTCCCTCTTTAATGTCATATTGCTCATCATGCTTGATCCACAAATACCTTTATGCAACAAAAAAAACACACAACTATTAAGACATGTAGGCTTTCAGTGCTTTATTACTTACAGTGCTATATACAGTATACTGTATGTATATATATGAGCATCAGAGAGCAGTGTGAATAGAGCCAGTCTCCCATCTCACCTGTCTTTGAAGAAGAAGAGTGCCTCCATGATATCTGTCACAGCATCAAAAGACAGGTTCGGGTCACACGTCTCCTGTAGAGCCAGAGGTAGACGAGAACCTGGGTAGAAAAGTCTGAATCGGGGAGGCCAAACAAACCTCGAGGGGGGCTTTGGCCTCTGTCTCTGCGATGCTACAAGGAATAAGGGTTTACTCTTCAGATTGACATGTATTAATCCCATTACAAGAAACTTTTTCTTGACCAACGTAAATACATTCACATAGCCCCCTGCCCCTGACACACACACACACACACACACACACACACACACACACACACACACACACACACGAGAATATATGAACTTAGCAATTTACCAATAGAAAATAACCAATCTATACTAGATATTACAAGAAGGATCCACAATTCAATTAACAAAGATTTGCAAACCATTGATTAAAGGTAGGGTATGGAATTTGCTTTTTTGGCCATTTTTGCTAAATCACTTCAAATCCTATTCCTAACCCACTTACAACCACTGAGTTGGAAGCACTGAAATGGAGATTAAACATGTTAATCATCTGTGGAACGGGCAGGGTTCGAAAAACTCCAGCCAATTATATTCTAAACCCGCTAGCATCATTTCACAGCTCGTTCGTCAATCTAACCGTCGTAGTCCTCCTCCTCCCCCCTTCCCCCTTCCCCTCCACCCTCCCGCATGCACATACTCAAAGCTCGTCCGCAAGTGCTAAAACGAAACCAACTAGTGGTAGCTCCAGTGGAATAGGCGAACCACCGGGCCAGCACTAAACTCGGATATTTCAGGAAGTAAAAGCCCCGGTAAGAACCAAACCAGATTCTGTTCAAATATACACACCTATGGCTACTGAAAAATGTGAGGTTCATCAAATGTTATTGGTGTATTAAAAAGCATTGTTGTTTTAGAATTTCCGAACGAAAGGGGCGGTAGATAGCCTTAGGCCTACTGGTGCTTTTACGATAATGTATAAACTCATCTGCCTTCGGCTATTTGTGGAACTATTACCTACAAGAATGTAGAACTAGCTAGCAAAGTAACCTGCTTGGGGAGGAGGAGGATGTGAGCGATTGTATGGAGACTAGAGACAGACACCAGGGCTGCACAGACACCAGGGCTGGCTTTTCATTTTATACAGCTCTACCCTGTCAAGTGCCTAGCCTGCCTCACTCTCGTGCATCTGAATTCTCGCTCTTGTATGAACGGGCATCCATGTGGGTAGGAGTTAAGGTAAAAAGGGTTGGACTGTTTGAGTGGTGTACATTCAAAATCGAATTCCATACCCAACCTTTAAGTTAGAAAATTATTGATTTTGCAAACATAAACACTTGTCACTTGTGAAAGCAAGTTAACTGGTAACACTTTAAGGTAAAGGTACATACATTATGATGAATTCATGCATGAATTAATGCTCAAGATTTATGCATTACTTCATTCCTTTATATCTTTATGAATCATAAAGAATTGACATTGAGTTCATAGTCTCTCATTCATGACCTCATGTGTGAACAAACCATCAAGTAAAGGTATGGGTACATCATGATCATTTATGATTTCAGCATTACATGAATTTAGGTTAATTGTTAACAGCCCGAAGGCCCTCTGAGAGGCAGGATGGAAGAAAGGCCTACCAAGACGGATCACATGGTAACGAATGCAAGCATGATGACAAACGAGAAGAAGATTCTTCGGAAATGCGGGTGCGGATGGGAAAAAATAACAACACTCAGGGGTCTTTGCATCCATATGGGGAAGAAAAAGTGTGGAGGGTACAGCCTTAAGCAACGTTGCACTGCTCAGGTAGGTCAGACAAGTGGGATCCCAGGCCGGGTAGAAAGCCACAGCGCTGTTGGGCCCACAGTTGCAGAGGAAGAGCAAGCTGAGAGGAAGGAGGGGGGAAAGGACACAGAAGCTGATCATTCCTGAGAAACCAACCCAGCAGCACCCTCAAGCGACCCAAGAACAAGACCAACTCAACAAACCAGAAGCCTCAAGACCCTAGTGCGAAGGAGCCGAATCAAGTAGCCAAAGTCCAATGAGACGAGTGGAGAAGGCTGGACGAACACCTGACCACACTGCTCCAGAACACACCACGCGGGCCAGTGGAAGCTAAGCTGAACCTGTTCGGAGAGATCCTGTATGAAGAATGCAGTAGCAGGCTTGGGGAAGCAATCAACAGGAAGGCTGGCACAAAGTCCAAGGGAAGGAGGGAGAAGGAAATTGATGACCTAGTGGCAAATAGAAGGCAGCTTTGCAAGCGCTGAAGAAAAGCTGAAGAACCAGAGAAGGAGGGTTCTGAAAGCCCTCTGGGGGGAGATCAAGAGAAGGCTGGCTACTTTACGGAGGGCCGAGCGCATCCGGCGATGGACGAAAAGGAAGGAGAAAGAGAGGGCAAGCTTCTTCAGGAATCCATACCAGCATGCACGAGGCCTCCTTGAGGAAAAAAACAGTGGATCGCTGAAGGTCTCTAAAAAAGAACTAGACAGACATATCCAGGCCGGCAGAACCAGTGGCACAATTTGCTGAATGTTGAGGGAAAGGTGTTCCAGGCTTCCCTGGCTGCGTGGAACATACCTCAATGATGTGGGACCAGGAGGAGCCTCTCCATACGTAAGGGAGAACGAAATTACAGGGTCATCTTCACCATCGGCGGGGAAAACATCCCTCTCATAGCCGACCAGCCAATCTGCAGTCTGGGAAGACACTACACCGCCAGTCTCTCTGACAAAGGGATGGGGAAGACCATCCTCCAACAGCTGTCAGCAGGACTACAAAAGATTGACACCAGCCAATTGCCTGGAAAGTACAAGGTGTGGTGTTATAACTTCACCCTGTATCCAAGGGTAATGTGGCCATTGAAACTGTGTGAAGTCACCTCCTCAGCCGTGACTCGGATGGATGCAAAGGCCAATGTCTTCATCCGTAAATGGCTGGGGCTTCCGAGGTGCTTCTCAGCAGCAGGCTTGCATGGATGGAATGCACTTCAACTGCCCCTGAAATCTATCACCCTTGGATTCAGGCAAGAGAAGGCAAGGCTTGTGATGGAACTAAGAGAGTCCTCTGATGCCGCAGTGAAGGACCAGTGTGCGCGGGTAGTAATGCTCCCCTGTCCCCGCAACCTACACTGGCTGGGGACAGAACAAGCCTGTAACCTGTGTGGGACCAGCAATGCCTCACTTCAGCACATCCTGTCAGGGTGTAGGACAGCGCTGACTCAAGGGAGACTGAGATGGCGGCATGACCAGATCCTCATAAAACTGGCAGAGATCGTGGAAGCAGCAAAGCTGGAGGCAAGTAGAGGAGAGGCAGTGGGGAGCCAGCCCAGCATTCACTTTCTCAGGCCGGGAGAACTACCAGCCAGCACCAGTAGGAGACCACCAGCCAAGCTCCTGAACCAAGGGGCAGAGTGGAGGATGGCGGTGAATGTGGGCAGACAACGCTACTTTCCCCGTGAGATCTGCAGCACCACCCTGTGGCCTGGCATTGTTCTGTGGACTGCGGCTGGGAGGAAAGTGTTGCTGGTCGATCTGACCGTACCATGGGAGGAGGGGCTGGCGGTAGCCCATGAATGGAAGAGTGCAAAATATGCAGACCTTTTGGAAGAGTGCAGGGAGGCAGGGTGGGGAGCGAGCCTATACCCTGTGGAGATAGGGCGAGAGGTTTTGTTGCAGACTCAACAACTCGTCTGCTGAGGGATCTAGGGCTGCATGGGGCCAGACTGCAGAGAGCAACCAGGGAGCTTTCGGAGGAGGCGGAGAAAGCTAGCTTCTGGCTCTGGCTGAGACGGCGGGACGTGATGTGGGGAGCAAACACTTCTGGAGAAAGATAGCTGCAGGAGGTGTCAGGGAGACGTCCCTGTTCACTGGCCCGCCACCAGGAGATGTTCTGGGCTAAGGGGCGAAACCTCTATGAGCGGTGGTCCCCAGCTGATAACCCTGTAGCTAGCAAACAAGGCACCGGTGGAGGTGCTGCATCTCTAGGGCACAGCAGGTGAAGACCTACCTGTATAACCAAATGCTTATGACCATAATATCTTTGGCCCCTCAAGTTGTGAATAATGACATGTGTTTAGAGAACTGCATGTTATGTTATGTTAAGAATTTGAGCAGTGAAGACTACATTTTTAGCAGAAAAAGAAATAATCAGGATCGTGCTCAATAAATCATAATTAATGAGGTGCCCACTAATGCTTTAGTTGATGTGCTGTTTGTGTAAAAGGTCACAAATGACAGACTATGAATTCATGTCAATACCTAATGATTCATGAGATATAGGAATGAAGTAATACATAAATCATGAATTAATTCATGCAGGAATTAATGATAATTCATGTACCCTTATCATAAAGTGTTACCAGTTAACTCTCTCCGCTCCCTCTTTCATCATATACAGTATGCTCCATGGGAAAGAAGGTCATTGTGATGGGGTTGTTGTTGTTTTCCTACCGTAAAGTGCATTAAAGTTTATGATGTCGTCACTGGAGAGTAAGACTTTCTGGGCCTGAGACCTGTAGACTGGATACATCAGAGACTTGGGGTCTCTTGAGTGCTTTAAACCCAAGGCATGCCCAAACTCATGTGCTGCCACTAGAAACAAGTTGAAACCTCCATAGGAAAACAAATACACAAATACAGTATGAACAAAACAAGACATGGCAATCTGAAAACCACACATGTGAAATACCTCAGTGAGTTGCCACAGTGGTTGAGGTTTGAAACAGTACAAGACATAACAAAGACTCTGCACCTCATGAAGGCTCTCAATGTGGCTGTAATATTATACAAAATAATATCTGAAATCCATGGATATCTATCAAAGAGTGTAGGCTCATTTTGTTGTGGTCACCTTTGGATCCTGCTGACCAGTATTCCTCGTCGTCAAAGTGAATGTCTCCACCCAGGCCCTCACCAGGTCCGAAGGCATGAGCCAGTGTGCCTCCGGGACCATCAAATGGGAAGGAATCCCCATGTGCTACAGTTGTGACACACACACACACACACACACACACACACACACACACACACACACACACACACACACACACATATATATGTCTTATACTAAATGGAATATCTATCTTTTTATGACGACCTAGCACAGTTGCCTGACGTGAAACGTTACCTCCATAGGTGAAATCCATCAAGATGTCAGCCTTGTCAGAGTATGACCTGACAAACGTCAGCAAACTAGCCCTGGCCCACACTGCCACTGCAGAGCCGATCAGAGAATCCACAACATGAGCGGGCATATCGGTAGTGTACCTGCCAATACTGACCAAAAAACATACAACAGTTTAGATGAACTGTTTCTACTTTCAAGTAATTCTGTTAACATAGTATGTAATGATTGTTGGACGTGTACTCAGAGGAAGAGAGTTGCTTCGCCTGAAGTGAGCTCTCCGACTGACAAATATAGCTCTGATTGCAAGTACCCAAAAGTGACTTTGTTTTTCTTCCAGCGTGTGAGTGAGCCGTGGCTGTAGTCCTCCACATCTGACACCCCACAGCGGGGAGTCCTCATCACCTCCAGCGTCTGGGAGTCCAGGCTGCCTGTGATGCCGAGCCCAAAGAAGCTCTGCATGTCCGCCAGCTTGGAGGAGAAAGAGGGATTGCTGCGCTTTGTGCGAGTGAGTGGCTCCTTCTCAAAGTTGTAAAAGTGCTGAAGATATTCCTGAAAGTGCATGGAGAGGAAAGGGAATACATTTAGTGATAACGCTTTACTTGGGTTGTCCACCCACAGAGACTTAACTGTCCATCTGTTAACATTCAAGGTCAGTAAAATTGTTGTAGAACAACTATACTAACCAATGGAAATCCCTTCAAAAACTGAACATTTAGAGATACAATAAAGCACATAACTTATGCTACTTTGTATTTGTTTGCCCTTTTTGTTCTATAAAATATATATGCAGCGCTCATTATTCACATATTATAGAAATAGGATAACATTTTAAATTATTCATTCATTAGCTATCATATGCTAACCCATAGACACTTGCAGAGAAGAGACTGGTTATGTAACATGTGGTCAAAGTCTAACAAAGTGTGCCATTTTACACAGCTGCTACAACCATACGTGCCAACATAGAAAATGAAGAGAAAACCACAACTACAGTATACTTGAATAAAAAGTGCAGAATGGGATGGAAAAAGCCTGCAAAGATGTGACAGTACAGTCCGACATCCTCAACATTATTATGACTTTTGTATTCATTCTCACTCTTCACTTAGATTGAAATGGATAATTTCATATTTCTGTGTGCTGAAATGGGATAATGTCACTTTGCCTTTAAATAAACCTCTTTTTCAAAACCCTTTAAGCAATATAGTCTAATAAATACATGATCTTTAATTTCCTGCATTGAATAATGATAAATATGCTGACTTACTGTTGCCAGAGTCAGGTCACTGGAAGTCTCGTCAGGATGCATGGAAGCGTCTTCTCTGGGCACTGATGCACTGAAACACACACCACAGAACACCAACGCCCACGGCCAAGAAAACACCAACTGCATCTTTGAACTATAGAATAAAGGACTGAACTTCTCTATCTTAAGAACTTGGAGTGGAACGCCATTCTAGATGGGTATGTCCTTAGACATGTTATTATGTCTCGCATGACGCCAAAACCAGGAAAACCTCAATCAGCAGCATGGTATTAGGGAGGGGTTTGGGCAGGTCAGACATAAAATATGTGTATGTGGATTGAAAACTGGTTCTGAACCTAATTCAATTTTTAATGCAAAAACATAATCCCTTTCTCCTCTCATCTGGACAAAATCAGAGTGAAACTAATTGAGGTGGGCACTCTGAAGGGCGGTCGAGTCAAGGTCTCTTAAAGTGCAATCTTGTTCCATAAGTACTACTTGTGTAAAAATGGGCCAGTGTCTCTTAAATGCACAGGGACTGTACTAATCTACCCACTGCAACACCCTATTTTAACCTACACATGTCATGCCATTTCTCAGGATTGCTAGTGGCAAAACCCAGATTAAAATAACTCCGCCAACGCACGCAAGAGATGCTGTAAAAATAGAAAGAAACAAAGTATTTTTGTGCTGTTTTTTCTTTTCCCTTCAGTTGCACCGAGCTTGTAATAACAGTCTCACAATTGTAATCTACACAAGCCAATTACATCCAGCTTTTCTTCAAATTTCTTTTAAGTTTTTTACCATTTCATTTTTGTGACATTTGAGTATGGGAACAATGGTGTTTCCCATTCAAAAGCTGAAAGATATAATTTTCTTCAACGCCATGGATATTCTCTATTTTGCTTTATTCCAGTGGATGATCCTGAAAAGAATGCAAAGTGTGGAGTGTAATTGTGTGGCTGTCTGCGAGGCTTGAAACCAGATTGAATCTGGCAGGACCCCCTCCCTGACTGTGGCGCAGGCAGCAAGCCAGTGGGCATACTCTGGGTGTAATTAGGCACGATTGGGAGCACTGTGAATGTGTGTTGTCAGCACAGATCCACAAACAGACAGCATCGCAGGGCTTTTCTGTCCATAGGGAGAAGCCCTTTGGCTCCTCGGCATCCTTCTGGTTGGGATTTTTTTGGCAACTTTTGATGTGGTTTTGTCAGTTACAAGGCACAGTTTCATGTTTTGCTTTGCTGTAAAAGCACTTTGCACCATTGTGAGATTTCATAAGGTTGTAAACTAAACAATTGTGGGTGATAGCAGGAAGAAAAAATCTTCTGTAGAAGTCCTAAACCAAAGAGATTGTTGTTGTAACATGCTGAAATTGCATCGGAAGTGTGAATTAAACATACCTCTGTCTGCATGAAGACACCATGGTGCTGGCTACACTTTCAGAATCTTTGCCAAACCAAAAGGAAGCTCAACGGATTTTAATGCTAATATATTTTTAAAAAAAAACTCTTTCTTTCATCCAGTAAGATATCAAAAATGTGTGTAAAACAAACATTTGATGGACGATAAGTCATTTCAATGGTTCAAAAACTCACGTAGGCTTATATGATCTGACACAGTTGACACAGTACTCTAAGTGTAATGAAAAAAATATCTTAAGTGTAGCCTAACAGCCCAAACTTAATGTGATATTGATGAAAATGTTTTGATTATTCAAAGAAATTGTGAATAAAATGTATTTGTTCATGACCAGAGAGTCCAACATGAAATTACCTTGCAGTAAAAAACTATGGAACTCCTTCCAATAACTGGTGTGATGATCATGCTTTAAAAATAAACTGTGCTTAGCTTCTCTTGATCTACTTGTTACAAGCTTTCTCTTTGGTTGCTCAAAGACAGAGGTGGAAAAGTTCAGCTTCAGAAAGTGAAAGTCCAAACATTGGATCTACCTGTGCACCTAACACAGGTGATCTCACTAGCTGCTCTACCTGGCTGAAGAGTTGTGCTCATTAGAATCAGATGGTTTACAGTAATGGCTGGACTTTTCCACCTCTGCTCAAAGACTGTTGAAACATGTATGTTTGCTCTTGCATACTGTATGTAGATTGAACAAAATATGTGTTCTAAAGCCACACCCACTACCTCACTAATATTCTTTGGTGACATCCAAATGTATGTCTGCATTTGCATTACAGATTGCCTCTGCCATTATAATATTACTGCTTTGCATACTGTATGTCTATATTTTTACCATAGTGTGTCAGTGTGTGTGTGTGTGTGTGTATGTATGTACCTGTATGTATGTACTGTATCAACCTGTTTGTGTGTGTGTGTGTATGTATGTGTGTGTGTGTGTGTGTGTGTGTGTGTGTGTGTGTGTGTGTGTGTGTGTGTGTCTATGTATGTCTGTGGTCTGTACAGTGTATCACTGAGACAAGTCTGCAACAACAAAGTATTTAGCAACCCCCATAATTCTTATCTGAATTGCACAAGTCCACTCGAGCCATTATGTGGCGGTCTTACAAATCACTGTGCTGTAATACAATGTGCTTCAACAATCACTGTGCTTCTACAATGTGTGTGTGTGTGTGTGTGAGTGTGTGTGTGTGTGTGTGTGTGAAAGAAGAGTGTGAGAGAGAGAAAGCACCACTTGTGTGAGTGTGCGAGTGTATGTGTGTATTGCCTGTAAAAACGTGTGTGTTTGCCTTTTGTGAGTGGCTGTATGTGAATGCTTATGTGTGTTTGTGTCTGTGCTAACTTGTGCACTGCAGTTGGTTAGTTATGCTGAACCTCAAAGATGGCTGGCTGGTTCAGTAGTCAATGATGCCTTGTCCTGAAGACCTCTTCTCCAGGCAGCAAGAGAGGCCTTCTCAAAGACCGAGATGGCTTAAAGCATCATACCTGTCTTTTGCCCCTTTGCGAGGAGTGTCTTAAAGGAATAGTTCGGAATTTTGGACATAGGACCTCATTTCCAACTTTGCCGAGGTGATATAGGTCGGTGGAGACCGTTTTTAACGCGTTTAACCCCTTCCTTCAGTTGCAGCGTTCCCCTTTGCTAACGCTGGTTCTGAGCTAGCGCATTTCAACGGTAACATCCAAAACAGTCTTACTCACTCCACAGCACACCCGAGACAAGTAAATTAAAACGTCAGACTATCGATATACATGTCCGCGTTGATAGAATAATTTTAGAAATAAAACTAACCTTCCAACTCAATGATTTATTACATTTTGAGGGACTAGTTTCTCAATATCAATCCGCCACTGCCATACAGGGAACAAAGTAGGCTATTGCAATGCGATGCAAGGTTAGTTTTATGTGCATCGATAGTCTGACGTTATCATTTATTTGTTTCGGGTGTTCTGTGGAGTGTTTTCAGTGGCAGGCTGGATGTTACTGTTGACTTACGTTATCTCGGCACCAGATTAGCACGAGATGAACGCTGCAACTCAAGGAAGGGCAGAAATTCACTGAAAATGGTCTTCGCCGGCCCCGGCAGTGGCGCAACTGGCTGGGGCACCTGCACCGTACGCCGGCGACCCGGGTTCGATTCCCGCCCCGTGGTCCTTTCCGGATCCCACCCCGACTCTCTCTCCCACTCACTTCCTGTCATTCTCTCTACTGTCCTATCCAATTAAAGGCATAAAAAGCCCAAAAAATAATCTTTAAAAAAAAAAAGAAAATGGTCTTCACCGACCTATATCACCCCAACTAAGTTGGAAATGAGGTCCTATGTCCAAAATTCCGAACTATTCCTTTAATGCTTTATGTTGTATTTGTGGGGATGATGTCTTGTTGTGTTGTTGTTGTCTAACATGTCTTATTTTTGTTTTCTTTGTTTTGAGTTTTGGTGTTTTTGTGATTTAAATGTTATTATTGACTTTGCATTTAGTACCAGCTGGACCAAGTGAATTTATGGTTATGTAACACATTCGCAAAGGACTGCAGATGAAAATTAGCTGTCCTTATGTTTTGTGCCTCATATCCCCTGTGCTGTGTGTTTGCCATTTTGTGGGGGGGGGAATCCCAAGAGACACATATTTCTATGTTAACATTTCCATCAATCTGCTTTATATTGAGTGCTGGAATGCTTAATCAGTCAGTCTGGCCTTGAATGTTTCCCTGATGTAAAAATTCTCAATATGACTCAGACATCTGGTTAGTGTTTTATGGGTTAAAGGCTACACTTTTGTTAAACTCCTGTATTTAAGTGTGACTCAACACAGCCATGCTATCTATCACACAGATCTGTATATAGATGTCTTCAGCCTCTGACGTCAGACATCAGAATCGTGTCCTCTCTTAACTTGATTGTTTGGAGCAACAGTGGTGGAACGGAGTCTCCATAGCAATGGTAAGGAATGCTCAGAAATCATTATTCCCACTAGGAAATGTAACACCGACCTGAGATGGAGCGTCACTGCCCTCCAGAGGCTACATTAGTTGTTGAAAAGCAAAACAAATCCATTCATTTCATTAAAGAAAACGTCAATCTGGAAAAGGAAAACAATACCTTATACTTCAGTAAAATATTGTCACACGAGAGTCAGTATTAATATATCACTGTATAAAAATGGCCCTGAAATTTGCATAAAACTATGTAAAATCCTTAAAGAAAAGTATTGTAAACCCATTTTTTTGTTTATATCACTGTGAACTTTTGTAAACTATTAAACAGAATGTTTTGTTATATTTACAACAACAATATGTGATCATAATCAAAATATATTTGTTAAAACTACTCGGTATCAAAAACAGAGAAACACTGTAATGCTCAAAACAAAACAATTGTGTTAATTTGACATGCAAATATTGTATAAACTATAGTTTAATTGAGTTATTTTTAGAAATACCACCACCAGACCTCACTGGACATCACTGGACATTTTTCCAGTGGGCCCAACAATGTGTACAGTACTTTCACCAAAAGTGGACATTTATGTCAATGTGTCCATTACACAATTTTAAAATGGCAACTCTGATAATATTGGACAATAATGAGATTGTGTAAAGTTAATGTATTTATATCCTGCCAAGACCGAGAGAGAGAGAGAGAGAGAGAGAGAGAGAGAGAGAGAGAGAGAGAGAGAGAGATTAAACGGAGGCAAGTAAAGGCTGCGTTGAGTCACACTTAAATACAGGACTTTCAAAAGCGTTGCCCATAAAAACACTTCTTTATTTGGGAACTGAATCCAATTATGATCAAAACACTGCTGAGGACCTGCTCACTGGGTGTGCCTAACTGACTCACCAATGACTGCATGTTAACCCTTCAAAGACATGTTCTGTATTTGTGTGGAGTTCAGCATTTGGAGCACACAGACAGACACTTTGATGTTATCACTTAGTCAAATCGGAGTTGTGTGGGACTTCATCTCCCACATTCAGCACAGTGGGCGTGATGGCAGGGGAGGTTGATGAAGAGGATGAGCTAGTTGGGTAAGCAGTTGCTCCTGACTGGAACAGGATACATGAGTCACTCACTCACTTGCTTCCCTATTTATGTTTAGATCAGAAAAAGTTCTTGTTTGGTTTCAGAAACATTCCCTGATTTTTGTGAATAATCATCACAGATGCATGTTCTGCTGTCTGTGGTTTATTGTATCTGAAGCCTGCAACAAACAATTTACCAGATGGATTTATAATAATAGGCCTATGTAGCTACATTTTCAGTTTGAATCTTTTGATTTAACACTTTGTTAACACATATTCGTTTCCAGTCCTTTCTACTGTGACACTCAGAGGTATTTACACTGAAAGTCTGAATGTTTATTAAGAATGTACTAAGACTTAACAAAGCTTTAAATCATGGCAACTTTGGTAGCACTTAGCTAGCCCAATGCATTCATTATTGGATCCAAACAGAGATGAAGTTAGAAGTGACCAAACACCTCCATGTTTTCCCTATTAAAATACAGTTACACTAGTAGTCACACGACCAAGTATGGTGAGACAAAATAAAACGTGGTGCATTTCTAAGCAGGTAAAAGGGATAACTATATTGTGTGGCGGAATAATATTGGGAGCACTTAGACTCTGCGCAGTAATATCCTCACTCCAAAGTGAAACTGAAAGTGAAAGAGTGAGCATATTACTGCGACACACAATATAGTTATCCCTCTTACCTGCTTAGAAATGCACCACGTTTTATTTTGTCTCACCATACTTGGTCGTGTGACTACTCGTGTAACTGTATTAGGGAAAACATGGAGGTGTTTGGTTGCTTCTAACTTCATCTCTGTTTGCATTGGGCTAGCTAAGTGCTATCAAAGTTGCGCCGCGTGCCACAGCCAGTGAGTGCACGCATTGAAACGTGAGAGGTATGTATCAACTCGTCTTAATTAGGGGAACAACGTAATTTAATATGAAAAAACGGTGAAGTGTTCCTTTAAGAATTCATATGACATGAACAGCATTAATTCAGGAACCCTTATCATAATTAATCTTTATTCATTTTATGGGGCATGTCGCCAAAAGTTGACCACTCCCTCCCCCCACTGACGTGCAAAATTATATCATTGTGGAGTGATTTTGTGAATGATTGAAACAGTGACGGACAATCAGAATCCATTGAATTTCAGACATTAATTCTAAGAGCATATTTTTAAAGTTGTCTAAATGTTAGCGTTGTGGGAAGTCCTTTACACAGCCATTTCTAAGAGACAAATGACGTTTTTCAGCAAGTATCATGAAAAGCTACTGTCTACCCAAGTATCAATCTTTGGAGAGATCAGCCCATACACTTGGAGGAAGAAAATAACTGAATTACTCCTGTCATCCAAAAGTACAACCCAAGGAACACTTGATCACCAGACTATGAAGAAATGTCTACAGAGTGTCTGCCTAGTGTTTGTTTTGATCCGTGGAAGAGACAGCTTGGAAACAATGGTTTGTTCAAACGGGAAGAGACAAGGAGGCGGGAGATACATTCACAGATTCTTATCTAAGTGCATGGTATGTAGGAATGCATGCTTAAGCAAACACTTAAAACCCAAACAGTCAGACTAAAAAAAAGAATTATTCAACAAAACTCAAGAAAAGTAACTAGTATTATTTGTAAAACAAGTGTTTTTAGTGTCAGCCTAGATTCCCATGATCCTTTACAAGATAATCAAAATCATCAAGCTAAACTTCACAGTTCCTGTTTTCAGGGGATATTGTATGTTTCTGTTAACCCTTTCATGCACGCATTATGAAAAAAAGTGTCTAGATTTTTTTAGTATTGATTTTATTACTCTATATGAGCCCAATATTGAAAATCAGTTGGAATTTTTTAAAAATATGCTTTTATATAGAAGTTATGTTATTGTCCACGTATGTGGACAGTGCGCAACAAAGGGGTAAAAAAGGATAAAATGTAATGACAGAAAATGTGGAAACTTTGGCCCTCTACTTCCTCCATACTACCCACCCAGCCCTCTACTACCCCCATACTACCCACCCACCTCTCTACTACCTCCATACTACCCGCCCAACCCCTCTACTACCCCCATTATTGCTCACCGACCCTCACCCACCCCTCTACTACCCCCATATTACCCACCTCTACTATCACCACTACCCAACCACCCCTCTACTACATCCATACTACCCACCCCTCCACTACTAATCCACCCACACCTCTAGTACTCTCATACCCACCCCTCTACTACCCACCCAACCCTCTACTAACCCCATATTACCATACCACCTTGGCATTACCACATGTAATTAGGTCATTATTTATAAATATGTTTACCAAATGTTTGTTTCTTTGTAATTTAAAGCAATTAAAATCATATTTGAAAAAAAAAAAAAAAAAAAAAGTCCTAGTTACAAAATCTAATTTTTGGCCATTTAACTCCTCTGTTGCGCAACGTCCACATACGTGGACAGTTGCTTTTTAGGGTCTACAAACTCTATTTTACATCCGATTTAATTTCTGAAAACATAGAGTTGTTCAACACACTCTCCTGTACAGCATAATATTTTTTTTTACATGATTTTGCCTTCTTGAGTACTAGCTTTTTACAGATATGCCTGGAGCATTCACCATATGGCCATTACTGTCACTCATGTTGAATTGATGATGTCATCAAGCAGTCAATATTCCAAATATAAGATGATACATATTGTTAATATATTGCCAAGGACCTACTAAAACTGCCCTGAAGTGGATTGGTGTATATCAACATGATAAATAAGTAGAAAACAGAGTTAAAGTTACTGTCCACGCATGTGGACGTTGCGCATGAAAGGGTTAATACAAGTTGGACTAAAACAATATAGTTTTGACACAGTCAACAGAAGATTTGAGGTAACATAATTCCGTTACTTAGTGTAAGTCAGACTAGATTCCTGTGTGATCCTTGCTAAATAATCAAAAATGTAAAATTTGCATTAAAACACAATGTTAGACATGGGTTTTGTGAAACGGATTATTAAGTCAAGTATAGCATTAATTATAAGCCTGACATCACACTGTTTTGGCTCAGTTTCCCAACTGTGTAGTCCATCAGTGTTGACAGTTCAACGCTGCTGCTGACAGTTCAATTTCCTGCTACACATCATTGTGCGATTGTGAGGAGTGAGATATGTTTGCAAGATGTTCCATAGTTTTCAATCCAGTGAACTTCACTGAATTGTTGGGACTCTGAGTCACCTTTAACAGGGAGTAGACACACACACAACATTCATGTTACTGGCACTCAAATCTAACAATTACTGGCTCAAATGATTGAATAAATAAACAAACATTTTTAGGTAGTTTCTTGAACGATCTCGGTTTACAGTGAGGGTGGGTTTCTGAAGATAGGTCTACAGACCTACACAAAGATCTACATATCTCAGTATGTTTGTCCGATTTGCCAGTAAAGGGATGTAGTATCTCTTCTTGCTTCTTTTGGTCAAAACAGACCTATACTTTGATGGATCTGAAGTGGATAAAGGTCCTGGAATTACAGCCCATGATTGTGTGTGTGTGTGTGTGTGTGTGTGATTGTGTGTGTGTGTGTGTGTGTGTGTGTGTGTGTGTGTGTGTGTGTGTGTGTGTGTGTGTGTGTGTGTGTGTGTGTGTGTGTGTGTGTGTGTGTGTGTGTGCGTGTGTGTGCGTGCGAAGGCATCAGCCATACCATCTGAACAGAGATTTTCAATTAGAGGTTGTGTCCTGTTTACAACAGCTTATCATAGCAGAAATGTTCCACGCTGATCCCTCTAGTTCATTGAACATGTTTATATCACTGAATGACCCATGACTAAACTACTTTTTCAGAAAGAAGGTGAGGTGACTCAGGAATATGAAGGGAAGTACCAGCCACATGGTGTCTCAGCAGTTCCTCCTTTATATTACCTCAGTACCTCCCTTCTATCAACTGTGGTCACCCCTACACTTCAAAACATATGGACTGACCCATTCTCACAACAATATTCATGGCTTAATCATGGATTAAAGCAAAATTAGTCAGAAAATGATCTCAGATGTGCTCAGAACACACCAAAAACATACTGGTCATTTTCTGCTAGTAAGCCTACCATTTCTCCTACCAAGAACTGTTCAAGCGGTGCCAGGATGTGTCAACATGTTTGGGTTATTTGTGCCAAGTCCTTCCTGAAACACTTGTCTGATAAAAGTAAATAGGCTAGTGCCAGGTTAAAAGTGCATGCTGCATATTTGTCCATCTCCCTTGTCTCTGAGCCGGGACTTAAGTGCTGCAGAATAGGTGGGTCTTATTGACATACCTGTGTAAATATATGGCAGTTCATGTTGCTCATGTCATGGGGTTCCCTAATTGTGAAACTACACCCTTCAAGATGGCCAGAGTCACACACCAGGAATTCTTGTTTTTTGCACGGAAAGACACGTCACTCAAGGGTCCTGTCTGTGCTTGCATTTCTGTGCACAACCATGTTCCCATCGAGAAACAAACAAACAAATAAGCAAACAAACAAACAGAGACAAAACTAGTCCAAAACAGTGACAGTATCAACGTATTGTCCTCTTCTTCAAAAGCTATGTGTTGCCGTAGTATTGAAATCATAGGCTTATTGCACCTTGTGCATGCTTGCTGTGTGTTGCTTCTATCTGTTACAGACATGATTCAAATTGCTGTCCTAATCTAGCCCCTGACAGCAACTGACCTTAGAATAGAATCTGTCCTGATATGCCAGGTCTGGGATGGGTGCCGCCCAGTCTATTGCATTCTGGGATGGTTACTCAAAGACGCATGGAGCCACATCATTATCATGGGTTGCCAGTTCTGTCTGGAAAATAATAGTTCCTTTAAATAGACACATAGAGCCTTTAGGTACATTCACATGCCTCTCACGAGGCAGGCCCATTTCCTAAAACAAGTTCAAAAATGATAGCGGCTATCATCGGAGAGCATTTTTCATATTCATTCATTGATATTCTTACTTTTTCATAATGAATTGAAATGTTCTTACTTTTTCTAATAGAATTGTTGCCGACCCATCACACCCCTTTCCTATCCAATATATGTCTCTTTGTTATCTAATGGATCAGAGTAGAAACTTGTTGTTATCATCATTAATGAATGAGTGTTTGAACATAATGTGTTAACATTTTAACTTCCTCTCATGTTTATGTTATGCAGCACAACTTCCCTTTAGAGCAATAAAGTGTAAAGAATTCTCATATAAAACCACTTTTATTCAGTTCATCTTACAGCCCAATTTGGACAGTAGCTTGGTCTGGCTGTGTATTACTTTAGCAATTACAACTCTAAAGCAGTGCTCTTCCTCATTGAATCTGGGCCATCTGAGTTTTGTTCCAGGTATCAGCATCAGCATAAGGCTGCTTGTAAAGATTTCCGATTCCCGCCTAACATTCACCTCATACCCTCCCCCAAAACAGCTTTCAAGGAAGTAACTTCAGATGTTCAACTTCCTGCCAGTGTGTCATTGCTGTTCCTTCTAAAATTATGACAGCTTTGCACCATGTGGTGATATCATTGCAGACTCAGGGGTCCTTCAGGCATTCCTGTAAGGACCACAGAAAGCCCAGTGTGAAACTAAGCACTTTTGGACTGCTAGGCTCACAGTGGTTAGGTACTTTCTCATGATTCACCGGCGCCTTGTACTGATTGGTGGAGGAGTCCAGATATAAGGCGGAGAGCGGCTCAGCCTGCCACACACTGCAGACTCTCAGCATGGAGCTCACCTGCACCCTCCTCCTGGCTATGCTGGCCCTGGGCTCTGGAATGCCCCTCTCCTCAGAGGAGACTGACAACCGCTTGTTAGCTGAGGTAAGTCAGCCTCTTTAGGACTAAATCAGATACACAGTAAATCTGACAGAGACAGATATCAGTGTGAAGATATGTTTGGGATCTGTGGAAAAAATCTATGGGCATTGATTTCCTGCTGAACAAAATATCCCTTTCAGCGCCTGAATTACATCTCATTACATTGATATTTCACTTCTACTTCTACATTTCACTTCTACTAAAATCAGCGCTTGGTCTATATAAGAACATGGTGATATTACATCTCATTTAACACTACGCTAGTGAATTAACCTACCTTCCTTTTGCTTTTCCTGGTGTTCAGAAGTACCTCCGTAAGTTTTACCACCTGCCAAATGGACTCCAGGGATCGCGTAAGCCCTCCGGCAGCTTTCAGAGTAAAGTGCGGGAGATGCAGGCTTTCTTTGGCCTGGAGGTGACAGGCAGCCTTGATGACAAGACCCTGGAGGTCATGCAGCAGCCCAGGTGTGGAGTTCCTGATGTGGCTGAATACAACGTCTTCCCCAGAAACCTCAAATGGGAAAAAACTGAAGTGACATACAGGTAACTCACACAACACTATGAAGAAGTAGAAAATAAGAGTGGGAAGACATCAGCCATCAAATGATTATGACTGATCGTTGACCGTATGATTGTTGGGTTTTTTGCTCTCTAGAATAGTCAACTACACTCCTGACTTACCCAACTCAGATGTGGACAAGGTGCTCCATAAAGCACTGAAGGTGTGGAGCGGAGTGACCCCTCTGACCTTCAAGAGGATGAAAGAGGGCATTGCAGATATCATGATCCAGTTTGGACATGGAGGTTAGGCATTCATGCGTCTCAATTACTTTGTTCTCGCTTATGCAGACCAGTAAATGAAATGAGTAAGAGCCTTGTTGTAAAACGTTCCTGAAGATAAACTCTTCCACCTCCTCAGAGCATGGAGACTTCAATCCTTTTGATGGGCCAAATGGTCTGCTGGCCCATGCCTATCCCCCTGGTAACGGCCTTGGAGGAGACACCCACTTTGATGAAGATGAGAGGTGGACAGAAGACTCAGATGGTAAGCCTTTTAAGGTGTTGGATCTGCTCAGTCAATTAGGGTCAGTGAGTTAGGGTCTACCAGCTGAACTCTGCTCCTGTGCTCTTTTCTCTAGAGTATAATCTGTTTCGGGTGGCGGTCCATGAGTTCGGCCACGCCCTCGGCCTTGCTCACTCTGAAGACCCAGGGGCCCTGATGTACCCCATCTACTCCTACACTACAGGATATCCCCTGTCTGAAGATGATGTGAATGGGATACAGTCTCTCTATGGTGAGTGCAGTTCCCAAGATGTTACTTCTTGAGTGATGTTTCATGTTTTGATTTTCTTGACATCAATATGTTGCCACTTCCTCACTCTTACATCATTGTAACCCCCCATCCTGAAAACATGATATAGGGAAAAACCCTGATTCGGACAAAAAGGTGCACCCTAAGCCAGTGGCCCCAAACAAATGTGACCCAATGCTGACATTTGATGCCGTGACAGAGCTCAGAGGAGAGACATATGTCTTCAAAGGGAGGTGTGTCCAGTTCTTCATTGTTCAATATCTATAGCAAAATATATATATACGTAATGTGTGCACGGATATGCATGTTACTGTATCTTCTATATTTATTGGTGACATTGATATGTTGATGCTTTGACTTTACGCTAATTTTCCCCCTTTACTCATCCTGGGTAGATTTTATTGGCGGCTTCATCAAAACATGCCTGAACCTGAGCTGACCCTGATCAAGTCCACATGGCCAATGCTCCCAAACAAAGTGGACGCTGCATTTGAAAACCCACACAAGGACATGGTGTTCATATTCAGTGGTAGGCTGTGGCTATTTTCATACGGGTAGTTCCCCTTGCATGTCTGAGCATGTCTACAAGGCTTATGGGAAGTCTGTGAATTAATGAGTGTGCTCTGAACTCTGACAGGCATCCGTATGTGGGCCCTCAATGGCTACGACCTGGTGGAGGGCTACCCCAAATACATCCATAAACTGGGCCTCCCAAAGACGATCAGGAAGATAGATGCTGCTGTGTACATTCCAGACACGGGCAAGACCCTTCTCTTCACTGAGGAAGACTACTGGAGGTGAGCTATCTCTCTCTCCTTTCATTTCACTAGCCTTTTTCTGTCTTGTGTCTGCCAGATATCTGGACATGATATTGTAGATAATCAAGTACTGTACATTTACACCATCGCTGTACTAATGACAACACCAACTGGGCAATCATCTTGTTCACAGCTTTGATGAAGAATCAGGCAAGATGGATAGTGGATATCCCAGATCCATTGAGGATGATTTCCCTGGAATAGGAGATGAAGTGGATGCTGCTGGATATCGTTATGGTATGTCAAACAATCTCACTCATTCACAAGCTCTCAAGACCTCTATCTATTCAGAATGAGGTTGATGTATTCTAATTTATTAATTTATACCCACAGGGCATTTGAATTTCTTCCGCAAAAGCCTGCAGTTTGAGTACAGCTACAACTCACGGAAAGTCATCCGGCTCTTGAGACCTAACTCCTTTCTCAATGCAGTGTGTTAACAAGTGAAAGAATGAAGTATGCAGGGCAATACTACTCTATTTATGAAACTGCTGTATGTGTACATCTGCTGGAGCAGGTTTGATAGCTGATGTACTGTAAATGTGATTATCACCCAGAGGAGGGTGCCACTGATGACATGTCTAATGGACTGAATGTTTTTATTACTTATTTAATTATGTAATTCATACAAAATAAATATGTCTGTGT
The DNA here is from genome assembly GCF_963854185.1 of Sardina pilchardus. Taxonomy (NCBI): domain Eukaryota; kingdom Metazoa; phylum Chordata; class Actinopteri; order Clupeiformes; family Clupeidae; genus Sardina; species Sardina pilchardus. Next base: position 2,845,126 of record NC_085006.1, read on the forward strand.
GCGTCATACATAAAATGTACTTGTGTTGGAACCTAATACAAAATATTAACAAAGGTATCCAAGTATACCTTACCTTATTTATTTTCACATTGAATATATCATAGCCTACTTTAGCATGATTAGCATTCAGCAGAACATCTGGTTTGGAGAGGATGTAGACTTTTCAGACTGAAATTGATGGTAGCCATGCTTTATGTTGATTTGAATACACCTAATTAGGAAATAATCAACACACATCCAAACAATTGTTCAAACCAATAATACTTCAAATATACCAACATGGGATTATTCAATTAAATCTATTGATAAAATATATAAGGTCATCACTGCCTCACCAAAAACACAATGAAACAAACTACCAGAACAATACAGAAGTAGCCTACAGTTTATTTCTGACATAAATATACTGACCTGACCTGACCCTGACCACAAGACAACAAGGTTACAAAAAAAGCTACCATCTTTGCCAATATAAGGAAATCCAGTATGTTGAGATTTTTACTAAAGCAAAATAACAGGGATTTGGAATTATCACACCTGTTAAACTCTTGCGGGGACGATGAAATTGGAAATGCAGATGGTTTCCTGAGCACGGTTTTGTCCTTTGCCTTCAAGTGGATACGGTGATCTCCGTTGTGTGAAAGCCGCCCACTTTTATTTTTGCTCTCCCAGAGCTAACTTGCGATGCAGAAGTTAGTTAGCAAGATAGATCTGAAGTAGCAAAAATCAAAGTGTGCCGCCTTCACATACTGGAGATCACAATATCCACTCGAAGGCAGAGAACAAAAGTGTGTTCAGGAAAACATCTGCATTTCAGACTTTTTTGTCCCTGTGAGAGTTTAACAGGTGTAATACTTGAAAATCCCAGGAAAAAACCTCCAGATTCCGGATCTCAAAAATGGCAGCTTTTTTGTAAGCGAGCTTCAGGGGACGGGAAGGATATGATATCAGACCCAGAAGCATATGCCTACGGTGTCTGATATCATATAACACAAGTCCAGCATGCATCACATTCAGCAACAGACCGCTGAAGTTCGCCTACAAAAAAGACCCAAAGCTGCCATCTATGCCCATATAAGGAGATCCGGGTGTTAATTGAAGCTAACTGACTTGCATTGTAAGTTAGCTCTGGGGTAGCAAAGATCAAAGTATGCCGTCTTCACCTAACGAAGATCACAGTATCCACTCGAAGGCAGAGGACAAAACTTTGTAGTGCAATACATCTGCATTTCCAATTTCTTCGTCCCCGCGAGAGTTTAACAGGTGCAATAATTGAAAATCCCTGTTATTTGGGCAAAGATGGTAGCTTTTTTGTAGGCAAGGTCTATGGGTGCCTCTCAACATCTCTCCTCGATCCTTGATGCTCGATCCTCGAGGGGCGTTCCCACTGATCAATAACTAACACTGGATAGACAATCTCATTGTTGCCGCCCCATCATTCCTCATCAGATCAGTGAGGACGAGGATCTTGGAAGGAAGGGAGGGTGTATAAAACACCATATGAGAGGCACCCTATGCACAGTGCTGTATGAAGTCCAATGAGCCTTCTGTAGTGAATACTGTGATGCAATTTCCTGCACTGGACTAAATATAAAAATGTTTTAGGATTGCTAAAACATTCTACTGTTTTCTTGGTTCTGTTCTTGGTTCAACAGTTGCTCAGACCTGGGTTGGCCACTGGGTGGTAGCAAACATCGAACAAAACACGAACACAGTATTCATGGCAAGCCCCCATGAAATGAATATCACTAGTTAAAACCTTTAAAAATATAGTAGCCTACATCTGCACGTGTCAGGCTCTTCACTCATGCTGAATACTACTCCACAACACAGATGTTTTTTTCACTTGAGCCCCTGTCCTCCCAAATATCTTGGCACATCCCAATTCCAATCCCATCATGTATGCAATATAATCACACCGTTGAAACTGATGTATAGACAAATACACTTATATCAGGCTTTATATCAGGTGTGCCCCTGTTATTTATTCTGCTGCTGCTGGCCGGTTGCTACGTACGCTTTACCTTGAAACACATTTGCCGGCCAGCTGAACCATATTCTGCTATATAGCTAATGATGATCAGGTGGCGCTGGGGTAACTTAATAAGAGCAGTGACACATTTCTAGTATTCCATTGATGTTTTTATTCAATTACTCTAAAGTTCACAAGCTTTGTCTTATTTTCCATATTATAATTCATAAATGTTATTAGAAGGCTTGAAGAGCGGCAAGATTATTTTGGAACATCTTCAATTCATCAGGTCCCTTTCCACATGTGTAGCCTACTAATCAAGCAATTGATAGCAATTGCATTGGTGCTTGATTTTATAGGCCTACACCTGTGAAAAGGGACCTGATGAAACCCATGAATACGTCAATGACAGAGTGACGTTATGCAGAGGAAGTTATCCCCATTGTGCGCCCATAGACATGAATTACGACAAAGTATCTTACTCCGCTTTAAAGGGATATTCCGCCATTTTTGGAAATACGCTCATTTTCCACCTTCCCTCGAGCAAAACAATCGATATTTACCTTGTTCCCGTTCATCCAGCCATTCTGTGAGTCTGGCGATACAACTTTTAGCTTCAGCCTAGCATAGATCATTGAATCGGATTAGACCATTAGCTTCTCGCCTGCTAGCTTCATGTTTAAAAGTGAGTAAGATTTCTGGTAATTTTCCCATTTAAAACGTGTCTCCTCTCAAGTTAGAAAGTGCAATAAGACCAACTGAAAATGAAACCTGGCGTTTTTCTAGGCTGATTTGACATGGAACTACACTCTCATCTGGCGTAATAATCAAGGCAACTTGCAGCTACTGGCACCAGGCTTGTGCAAAATTCAGAATTGAATTGAGAATGACTCCTAAATTCCAATTCAATTCTTGAGTTTGAATTGAATTTGAATTGAGGTCAAAAACAGGATGCAGAATTACAATTTGAATTTGAATTGAGGGAAGTAGAATTGAAATTCAATGAAGTTCAAATCAATTCATATACATAATTTAAGGGTACACTGCAAATTATTTGATTCTTATCAAGATAAAAAATTGATTAGAAGTGTTATTGTTTGAAGAGTGAATTTCTTACTTTACGTAAGTGTTCAACTTTACACTATCTTAAATCAAGCACATCTTTTTTGTCTCAAGTAGGCATGAAATCTTAAAATGAGGTAAATACTGTTAAAATTAGATCTTTTACACCTCTCCCTCAAATTCTCATCAAAACAAAGCTTGTTTTAAGATTCAGTAACAAGAAAATTTGACTTAATTTAAGATAACATTTAAGATTTAAGATATCATCTTAAAAACAGCAGTTTATGCTTATAACAACTTATGTAGCAACTTTAAATATACGTAATCCACATTTGTCACAAGCTGTGGTACTGTGGCGCAACAGGTTACAGCATTAGTACCAAGTACTCATTCATGTACCCACTGGGACCCGGTTCGAATCTCACCTGCGCTCATATCCCAATCACTCACCTACTCGCTTCCTGTCTATCTTCATTGTACTATCTGAATAAAGGCAAAAAGTCCAGAAAATATACTTCCAAAAAAAAGGAATATAATTTGAGGCTGTTTAAATTTAAAGGGATATTCCACCATTTTTGGAAATAAGCTCATTTCCCACCTCCCCTCGAGCAAAACAATCGATATTTACCTTGTTCCCGTTCATCCAGCCATTCTGTGAGTCTGGCGATACAACTTTTAGCTTCAGCCTAGCATAGATCATTGAATCGGATTAGACCGTTAGCTTCTCGCCTGCTAGCATCATGCTTACAAGTGACTAAGATTTCTGGTAATTTTCCCATTTAAAACGTGTCTCTTCTCAAGTTAGAAAGTGCAATAAGACCAACTGAAAATGAAACCTGGCGTTTTTCTAGGCTGATTTGACATGGAACTACACTCTCATCTGGCGTAATAATCAAGGCAAGTTGCAACCGTAACATGGGCGCAGTGATATCAAGCACTACTTCCTGCTTGTTGCCTATGGGGACTGTTTTCAGATATCACTGCGCCCATGTAACGGTTGCAACTTGCCTTGATTATTACGCCAGATGATAGTGTAGTTCCATGTCAAATCAGCCTAGAAAAACGCCAGGTTTCATTTTCAGTTGGTCTTATTGCACTTTCTAACTTGAGAGGAGACACGTTTTAAATGGGAAAATTACCAGAAATCTTAGTCACTTGTAAGCATGACGCTAGCAGGCGAGAAGCTAACAGTCTAATCCGATTCAATGATCTATGCTAGGCTGAAGCTAAAAGTTGTATCGCCAGACTCACAGAATGGCTGGATGAACGGGAACAAGGTAAATATCGATTGTTTTGCTCGAGGGGAGGTGGAAAATGAGCTTATTTCCAAAAATGGCGGAATATCCCTTTAAGGAACCTCATTTTACAACCAGCATTTTATGCTTATATAAAGTATATTTTACTTATTTTGGGGATGTAAAAATGATATTTATAAGTAATCTTGAAACCAGCAATTTCAGCTTGTTAAGTTTCCAAATACCTCTGTAGACATGCTTATTTCTAGATTTTTTATTTATCTTAATTCACAAAATCTTGCCAAGTGAAATTATCTTGCTGCATGGAGAAAATGTCACTTGTTTTGAGTACCTTTTACCTCAGATTTAGTGTTTTTATCTTGTTTTTAGACACCCTTTTTTGCAGTGTTTAACAATTAAGTTTCACAAAATATATATGATCTCAACAAACACACAATTTATAATTGAAAACAGTAATCAATTACATTTCCAATGTAATTTTCCCTGAACTGAATGTATGTGAGATTCAACACATTCTTCCTGTTATGTGACTGTGAATTTGTTTTGAATTGCCATGAATTGAATTCCACTTCCTGTCATTCCAATTCCAATTCAAATTCAACTTCCTGTGGGGTGGGGCCAATTCAATTCAAATTCCAACTCATGAATTGAATGGAGGCAAATTCTAAAATTCGGAATTGTGCACAAGCCTGACTGGCACTACTACTGCTTGTTGTCTATGGGGACTATTTTCAGATGCTGCGTAAGATATCACTGCGCCTATGGTACGTTTGCAAGTTGCCTTGATTATTACGCCAGATGAGAGTGTAGTTCCATGTCAAATCAGCCTAGAAAAACGCCAGGTTTCATTTTCAGTTGGTCTTATTGCACTTTCTAACTTGAGAGGAGACACGTTTTAAATGGGAAAATTACCAGAAATCTTACTCACTTTTAAACATGAAGCTAGCAGGCGAGAAGCTAATGGTCTAATCCGATTCAATGATCTATGCTAGGCTGAAGCTAAAAGTTGTATCGCCAGACTCACAGAATGGCTGGATGAACGGGAACAAGGTAAATATCGATTGTTTTGCTCGAGGGGAGGTGGAAAATGAGCGTATTTCCAAAAATGGCGGAATATCCCTTTAACAATCTTTGGATTCAATCAGATTGCCGAATTCCAACACCCAATCAAATTGCAGATTCTGGGAGCAAATCAGATTGCAGGATTCTAACAGCCAATCAAATTGCAGAATTTCAACAGCCAATCAAATTGCAGGATTCTCACAGCCAATGAAATTGCAGGATTGTCACAGCCAATCATATTCATGGATTCCAACAGCCAATCGCATTGCAGGATTCTGGGAGCCAATCAGATTTCAGGATTCCAATGGCCAATCAGAGTTCTTTGCCAATGGATTTTCATCAATACAAGATACCATGGAGGTATTATAAATATAACTGGAGAGCGTGACTAAGTCCCGCCATCCATTCAAATGAATGGCGGAGGCTAGGGTTGTGTCCAGAAGTCAAGCGTGCACGCTGGATAGTACCTTCTTGTCAGTAGCGTCTTAGTTAGTTTGCTCCTCAGTGTGCGTCCCTACCTACATTTGGACAGCACTAACTAGTTGGCGTCACCTGACTCGGGGAGGTGGGTGTGTTGACGATTTGCATGTCGTGCGGAGCTTGACCTGCGCTGCGCAATGGATTATGGGATATCTGAAGGCAAAAAAGATGCATCGATGCACGCTTGGAAATCACGCCAAACGAAGTACCCAACTAGTGAGAGCGCTTGACTTTCGGACAGTCTATTCTGACGTAACTTCCGGAAAATTCACACTGCCCAGCGTGCACGCTTGACTTCTGGACATAGCCTAGGCTAGTAAATCTGGCCAATTCATAGTCAACGCCATATTGAACACTGGAGCTCTGACCAGTCGGCTCTGACCATGCCCAAAATTCCAAAGCTGGAAATGACGCATGGACATACATTGATTTTTATTGGACATTCTGTAAAAAGAGAGTCATCATCCAGTTCAGAGGTTGGCGATAATGCACATAATTGCTTGCTGCGTAACAAGAAGAAGTAAAAGTTGCTCGGGAACGCACACCTGAGTCCGAGTGGAGCACTGAGTAACGATTGGCTGTAGCCACCGGATAGGTACCCATCCACCAACATTTACGCGCATGAGAACTCGTGCCCAACACGGATTTTTGTACACGGAGCTGGTTCTAAATGTTCCATGCAGCGTCATACTCGAAAATGGCGTATGCTAACATGCCGAAGCTAATCTACACAGCATTGACACCCTGCAAGATACAGACAGTAGACAGGGCAAAACCCAGAACGATCTGACTAAGGTCACTACCAAACTTTTCTCAATTGAGTACTTTTTCGCGTAGAATCCATGTCTGTCTTTTTTTTCCCATTTCATTTTATATCACGCATTTTATTGACTGATTTGCATACCAAACTGGGTCTGTAAAGAAAAAATGCTTTGTTGTAACTGATCTTCCCCTCCAGTTTTCCACTCCATTTAGTAATAGTAAACACCATATAAATAGCTTACAGTAATAGTAAATATCCAACATTTTTATATCACACATAGTTAAAAAGCTATTTTGCACATTTCAACAAATCGGCACAAATAAAGGGTATGGATTGCCCCACTTATGTTTGGGTGACATTTTATGATTCGTTAATGAATATAATATTCCTTTCAGGTGTAAAGTTATGTGCGGTGTAAATTCTGGTCATGTTTATGTTAGCAAATTACATAAATAATACAACAACAATGCCAATGCAAACTCAAAGCAAGCCCAATACACACACACACATTTTTTTGTTTAATAACATTACAACTACTTCCTTTCACACAAATTCCACAAATACTTTAACTGTCTTTGTTCATGTAATAAACACATGGCTATTAGAATAATACAGTATAAACAAGCTAAGCTAAAAAGTAGGATAAAACATAGAATTGTGTATAACCTGTTTGGAAATACCTGTTTATGCCGTAAATTGGATCAAGTTTTACCTGATGTGCAGTGACAATAATGTAAGACACATTCTGGTGAGTCTAATATGTTAGACAATTGGTATTCTAAGTGATCTGAGAAATCATTCTCTGTCTGTCGTCTCTTGAAAGGGACATTTCAAGACCACATTTTTTTTGTTGCTTAGTTATTTCGCTTGAGAAATTCATTGGATGTCATTGGATGAACAGTTAGGCTCAAATCAGTGCTTTGCACAGACCTCTGATGACCCCTTTTGAGCCAAAGATGTACCACTAGCTAGCACATAACCTTTGACATTCTTTGCAGACTGAGGGTTAACAGTCCAAGCAATAGGATTTTAAAGGTAGCCTATGTCATGAGTCCACTGGTGTTAAAGGGGTAGAGCGGAAGTTTGGACAAAAGACCTCATTTCCAAGTTAGCCAGTGTGAGTGGAGACCGTTTTCAGCACATTTCATCCTTCCTTCTAGTTGCAAAATTCGCTGGTGCTAGGCTAGCGCAAGTCAACAGTATGTGCTAGCCTGCCACTAAAAACAGTCTTCACCTCACAGTACACCCAAGGCAAATGAATTATAATGTCAGACTAGATGTAAACATCTGTGTTGATAGAGTAATGTTAGTTTGATTAAAATGTTTCTTGATTGCTTTGACCTGCTTAAAGAAACTGGGATCCGCTCAGTTTTCCTCATCATCAGAAGATACCTCTTACAAATGTGTTAGCTCTTTCTCATTGGATTCACACATTTTTCTCACCCATTTGCAGAACAGTTAACACAGATGTCATTCAAGCAGTCCAAACTCCATCGTTTTATCTGTGGTAACAGAAACCATCTATTCCTAACTATTAGAAACTACGTACATCAGAATTCACTGAAGCTCCTGTTTGACACTCCTTCACACAGATCTTTAATTAGCAATCAGTCTGCAGGCCTTAAAAGGTGTAGTGTCTGTGTTGTTAGGCTTTACTGTAATATATTTCATTCTTATTTCTTATACTCTAATAGATTTTGTTTTGGATTACATGTATTTTTTTACATGTGTATGTGTGTGTATCTGCAAATATCTCTGTGGATGTGAACAATCTGAAGAAATGTTTTAGTATTATGGCAAAGCATACTAAAGATGAAAGTTCTTTTCATTATGCCATATACTGCAATGTGTAGTCCTTTGACCTTGAGTGCCACTGTTTCGGCCTGTGTGTTAACTGTTTTGAAAATGTGGAGTTTGAGTTAACTGCTGCATCAATGTCATCAAGAATCAAGAAAAACTAGGCTATATATTTCATGTTTTGTGGTTTAGTAAATGTGGCAAACTGTCTTGTCCTTTCCTCTCTAGTACATACTGTACGCTTACCTTACTTGATTCAATTAGACAAATGAAGTCATTGTAACATAATATGATTTGATAAATTGGACAGGCCTGACTTTTCCTTTTTTACAGTGTAAAAAAAACACACACACACACACACACACACACACACATATACAGTATACACACACACATACTAACCCCCCCCCCCCCCCCCCCCCCACACACACACCTCCCAATGCGCAATCCCAATGGGCACAAGTTTGTACTTCTACAATTTTGTATTTAATTATGTTATTGCTATTTATTCGTGGTTTTGATGAGTGAATGAGTAATGAGTGTTTTTTTTTTTTTTTTTAAATGTTTATTGTTGAATTGTGATGAGCGCAAGCATTTCAATGCAACTGTACACTGTACTTCAGCAAATGACAAATACTGTACATATTTGAACTTATAAAGCTCGGGGCTATAGCCTACATTATGTAATAATTGAAAACAGCCCAGACAAGATGGTTGTGATTGCTCGAAACTCGTAATGCCAACATCAGAGAAAATAATCTGCTCCAACCACTCCATAGGCCTACTGTTTTACGGTATTTCAGTGATGAGAAAGTTTGCCTGTGCAAGTTCACAGAGCAAAAGAAAATGTGTTGCAATTCATTGCATTTCTATGCTAGCCCAATAATGATTTTTTTTTTTTGGTAGAATTATCAGTATCGGCAAGTAAACAAAAGTAATAGGCTACTCATAGTCTGTTTTAAGGGCAATCTTGTCCTACAAATGATTCCTCACTGTGGTGTCTTTTAGCTTTATGGAGCAAATGTGAACTCAGATTGAGGCTGACTTGTATTTATTATTTTTTTTATTTAATTGATTTATTTATTTTTTACTGTAAGTAATGTGCCCAGATAGATACATTTAAAATGGTCAATAGAGTCGAAAGGATTATGGCAGGATTGTACCACAGGATGGCAGCAATCAGCAATGCTAATCTTGATCTTGAATCTTGTCTACAGTCCTATGGACCTCTCTGACAACGTATACAGTGGTGTAGTGGTTATTGATAACCACAGATTGAGACAATGAGATAGCAGGTGAGTGTGGGAGGAATGAGATGCAGATGAGGGCCACCACAGCTCAGAGGCAGCTCTATGGGTGCAGCATGATTGGCATACAGAGATGCATTTAGAATTCCCAGAACACCTGTACCACTATTATAGTGTAAGTGAAACCTGGCTCTGCAAATACATTTCAAGTTGAGAAACTAAATCTCCAGTGACATTTGCGGGCCAGTAAGTCCTGGTGAGGTAGAGACATGTGTGGGTAATTAGGACATTCTCCCCTGGACTTCTCATTTCCTGCTGAAGTGCGTCACAGATCAGTGTGAGATAGCCCTGCCTAGGCAGGCTGCTTTGAGGTGATCTGAGGCTCAATTCACATAGGCCACTCAGAGAAAAGAGAACAAAAAGGAACAGTGCAGAGTTACTGCTCTTGAACAGAAAAGGGTGGCACTTAAAATCCCAGTGTCACTTCACAGTGTTTTTGTCTTAGATGAAACCCCACCGTAATTCTCTTCTTTGCTCAGCTGTGGCAAATGGTGCTCTTGCACAGTGAGGTGAGATTGGTGTCACCAAAAAGAGTTGATAAAAGTTCAAATCTCGCAAAGACTGTTAAAAAGCAAGATTTTCTTTGGTTGGGAGGGTTTTCCAGTTTGTGCAGGAAGCCAACAGATGTGCTGGGAAAGAGAAAGGGCGAAAAACTCATACAGGAAGAGAGCGAAAGCCAAAAAAAGAAAAAAGGGGGAAAGTGAGAGAATGAAAGACTTACAGGCACAGACCCACAAACTGTTAACTTGAGCTGTGCTATTGTTTCTCTCCATAAGTAACTTGAGCTGTTGATTCACTGATGGATACCAGATGTGTTGCGAGAGCGTCAGAGTGGGCGAAGCCCACAATCTCAGGATACGTCCCTTTTCCACAAAGAACAAAAACTCCCCAGAGTAGATGGCCCATCCAAGGAGTTATGCAAGCGGCCAGAACCGGCAATGCTAAACACCCCATAGCACAACACCAGCACCGGAGCAGTGGGACTGACTGCTGGGTGTTGCAATGGAGGGAAGATGCACTGAAATGATAAAACTTTCCTTTTTCTGATATTTTTTCCTCTATGCTTGAAAGATCTTGAAAAAAGCAGCATGCCGCCGCAGAGAGGTTAACAGGTTCAGCCTTTCCTACTCATTATTGTAAATCCCTGTTGAGTTCCTGCTCAAAACTCAGAAAGGATTCTGAAGAGGAACAGATTAAAGTACCTCGTGCCCAAAAATAACATTTTATATAAGTAACGAGTTACTGCAAACCATATAGATATGCCGTCCTCTAAGAAATGCAAGGTTTGGACATTTTTATTAGAATTATTTACTGTCCTGTTGCTATACAATGTCCTGATTTGACCCTCATAAAAACTTCAGTGTTTTTTTTCGTCAGTTGGAATGGGTACCATAGCAACGGCAGAAAAAAAGACACTTCACAGTAAATTGAATCATGAATCATGTAAATGTGGCCTTTAAAGCGTCATTGTTTCAAAGTTTCCTACAAAACTATTCCACAAAGGCTCACTCTTTGGACCAGACAAGATCATTCCAGTTTTTCCCATCAAGTAGATTGGATAATCCAATCAGATAAAGTCACTCTCCTTGCATTAGCATGAGTGCGCTGCCAGCTCAGTGGGAACTTTGTTGTGGGGATCCCTGCTGATTATGTGCCCTGCTCATTAGCTGTGGAGGGCTCACAGGCTCCAGTGCTCTACAACAGTGAGGGGGATACAGCTCACACAGACACTCTGGGACAGCTCTGGCCTCCATCTAGCACAGCAGCTTTGCATAGGGTCAGATGCTGTCTTGGGAAGCAGGCTGTGCGTGGTTGTGCTGACCATAACAGTGGACACTGGTGTCTGTAATCAGCATATAATGCATGAGTTTGTTTGTGTGGTTTGACATAGAACTAGAGTGCAAAAGTGCAAAAGCATGCGGGAGCTTTGGAAAGGTTGGACTAGAAGAGGTCTCTTGAGAGTGCATTTGGACTGAAACCCAAGCAGTGCCACTGAATAGGCTTTGAGGCCTGGCCCAACAATGGCCTCCTCTCTCTGCCTGCAGCACGCCATCTATTGTGGGACTGAGCTGATGCTGTCAGCGCTGCGCTGCTCTGCTCCTGACATATAAAGCAAGCCCTCTACAGCGCTGCATGCTCCCCCCCCCCCAACACTCCCTCCTCCCCCTGCTCCTCACAAGAGTGGAGCACATACTGTAACTGCTTCAGTGATTGTTGTCAGTGCGTGTCTTTGGACTGAATCGGCCTGGACTGTTGGACATTTCAGCTTAACGCTGAAGTTGTTATTTAGTGCCAGACTGCCAGTGGTGTTATTCATTAGAGGAACTTAATATTTCCTCTTTGTGTGTCTCATTTTTAGAGTGTGTTTTCCCCTCACACTCATCTTATCGTAACATGCATACCTCGTGTTGCGACCAATCATTTTTGATACAATACACACACATACAAAATGATCAGCATGCCACAGCAAGGAAGATCAGTGCTCTTGACTGCATAAGTGCTGTTTAGACAGACACCTGTCCAAAAGCAATTCAATGAACACACAAAAAGGACTTTTTCCGAAGGAAACATGGTACACTACAGTGTAATGTCCATCAATTCGACATTCTTTATGAGCATTTGAAGAATTATAATGAAGCATACTGAGTTCATGCAATCTTTACAGTAGGATTGCATACCTGGTGCCAGATTTAGGAATAAATCAAATGTAGGTCACATTGATTTCTTAACTTTTCTTTAAAAAAGAATAATAATAGTGTAGCCTCAGACCAGTAACACAATCCTCCATGTGTGAGAGAAAGAGAGAGGGAGAGGGGAGAGAGAGAGAGAGAGAGAGAGAGAGAGAGAGAGTATAGTGGTGGTAGTGAGGGGGGCAGGGTTGAATAAAAGGCCATCATTAAAAGCCATGTGCAGAAAGTGCTGCCAGTCTTAACTGCACAATGAGCAGCGTTTGTTAGTGATCCCAAGCCCTCGCCTCTCAAGTCTCTTGGCTCATGGCTACATGGCTATCACATTTCTTATTCACATGACTGTAAAGAGCCTGAACTCATTGTCGATATGTTGTGTCTGCAGACCAGATATTTGATGAGACTTGGTGAGACTTTACTTTGATAGTACACCCACAGAGACTAAGATTCAATTTCAGTGTGTAAAGTTGTTCTGAAACAATTAGTGAACATTACATGTAGGACCTGAAATCCAATCCCAACCTGAACTTTAAGTTTAAAATCCATAAGCATAAATTGTTGTTGTTTGTTGTTTTTTTAATCCTTGTTTTTACTTTGTTGTAGTATTTTTCTTAATGTCAAGTGCAAACAGCATTACACTCTTTATTGTACTACATCTCCCCCCCATATTAACATTCAACATAAACACCACGGGGGAACAGGGGGGACAAATCACACAACAGCAGGAAAACACAGAGAGACAGAAATAACAACACAGCAACAACACACACACACACACACACACATAGTTTATTGATGCCTGAGCATCCTGTAGATAGTATGTGGGGCGGATTAGTCAAATTAAGAGTGACCAGTAATTTCAATTTAAATGTGAGGATTTGCCCGCAAACTTGCAAGTGTTCATATCAGATATGAGAGAGCCCTAATTTACAAATATAAAATACTTAGTAACATACTGTACTGTTTTGTTGATGTTGTTAAACATTACAAGAAGATAGCAGTGGGTAAAACGTACAGGATGTCTGTTTCTTTTACACCCCAAACCTGCATGTTATCTATTTCATCTCTAATGGGTCTAACAGATTATTTCTTTTCTCTCAGTAGCATTTGGCATGTTTAAGTCCACTTATCAAAATATAAGGAATTATTTAATCAATGAACACAATAACAATAGCCTTTAACCCCTATCCATACAGCTTACTCACACGTCAGATATGGGGAGATAAGTGTGCTCTGTGTGTTTGATGCAGCCTAAAGCAGATCTAATTAATTACATTCTTTTTTTGATCCATTACTGTCTGCACAGCTCCATGTCAGTGAGCCACAGGGAGATAACAGTCTGAGAGTCAGTGCCTTTTGTGCCACTAGCCTTTTGTGCCACTAACCATGGTTCTGCACTTTAGCCACATCTAGTTAAAGCCGGCTGAGAGTGGAAATGGAGGAGGTGGTCATAAGTTCATTATGAGGTGAACATGCTGCGTTCACGACAGTTCTTTGAGTTCCTGACAGAGTCAACCTTGAGTTGTCAGTACAAAGTACAAATTATAATCTTTTTTTTTTTCAGAAAACCGTAAGGCCTATTCACTTTTTGGAGTTTATGATGGTCCATTAAATAACATAACACACATAATGACAAGGATATCAGTATATTCTAACATTATTATCTCATGAACTTTTAACATGAAAACATGATTCTTCTGTGGATTCAGAGGACAGAGACAAGTCAGTAGATAACATCACCAGATCACAAAATGATCCCTCTGCTATCAGTACTCTTTGAATTAAAAGTAGGCTAGTATCAGACTGCTTCATGTCATAACAAGTTAACACACATAGCTATATCAAGTTTTTTTTTGGTTTGGCAATTGCAAGAGCCAGATTAATCATTAGAACATTCATTTATGATTATAGTTTAAACAGTTGTATAGCCTTTTAAAGTAGTCTAAAATTGCCTAACTGTGTAACTGCTGACAGACACCAACAACACAATTGGCACTGACATTACTGATCTAGGTTATGTCAATACAAAATAGAATGACCTAGAGGTATTAATGTGTGTATTAGTATTATTGACTTCACATTGTACAGATGGGCTTTGCAAATCACCCATGATGAATTTACCAAGAAGCCATCACAAGTACACTTGTTCTCTGTAGCTGCAATGGGATCAACAATATCAGAAACTACCCAAATACTCTGTATGTGTCCTTGAAAGTTAAACCTTGAACTTCTGAACAGAATTGTTTTCTAAAACCAGATCTCTATGGTCAAAACATGCCTCATGAGATTGCATCTTTGTAACTTGGAGACTTGGTAACAGTGATTTTGCTACCTTGTGTCTATTCTAAAATGCCACCCACATTGGCCCACACAGCCTCTTGTCTCCCTCTTGTTTGGTCTGGCATTCCCTGCTACACAGACGAGGCCACAGAAGCCATCCTCTCTGCTCGTCACACACCCTGTTGGAAAATGGGTTTGGTAAGAATTGCACCACTTACCCTCCCTCTTTTCATACGCCAATTCTGAGGGAAGTGTCATAGTTTCAATGTGTTCTGTCTTTATAGAAAATGCAATATAATACAAACAGTACCATTCAAACCGGTTGTGTGAGAGTGTATATATAAACAAATGCCTATGGGATCCCTTTGGGTGTGACTGACTTTTACGTACATACACACCCAATAGTGGAAACTTCAACTGAAACAAACGTGAAAGGATTATCATTACTATTCTCATTCTTGCAGTAAATGATAACAGAGCAGACGTCTATATAATGGCTTCTGTCCTCCACTCAGCCCTACCTGGCATGATGTAAGACTCTTGATGTCCCTGCCAAAAGAACAGTGGGTCAAAGTTAGTAAACTATACTGAACTTCCACTTGGCAACTGATGAGTCAATGCCACACTCACTGTCTTCAAGAGTGTTATAACAACAGTAACAATAGCATTACAAACAGCATAAATCTTGGTGGAATGAGAAATATCTATTAGTCTATTGGGCCATGTAGAGTTAACCCTAGGTTGTGTAACTGTTTTTTGCAATGACTGGGTGTGTGCTTATGTATGCTGCTATTTATGTTTTTTACATTTACGTACACTTAAAAAGCTTCTTTTCAGTTGAGACATTTCATTTATTTATAAATTAAAAAAGGCTACATACAACTAAATGACAAAGCAAAGTCACTAATAAACATTCAAACATTTTACACAACTCATTCAAATAACCACATCTGAAATATTGAAAGTATTGTCAAGAGCAATACTGCAAAATCTGAGAGCAGGCTATTGTAGACATACTGTACATAATGTGAATGTGTGGGGAGACACATTTCAGATAAATTGGACAACTTTTGTTGCTACTGCTGGTGAATGCTGTTGTTATTAATTTGTGAAATGAATGAAAGGCACAACGTTATAATGGTAATGGGAACAGTTTCACAGTCAATGTAAGTGGTTGTGAATGATCAGACATCTGTGAAAAATTAGACTCCAATACTTCATATACATACTTCTGTACAGAAACATACAATTTGATCAGAAAATTACTGTATTAAACCTGATTGCACACACACACACACACACACACACACACACACACACACACACACACACACACACACACACACACATACGCTTGCACACACACACACTGGAACATCAGTCAACATGACAGACACACTTTAAGGCACGCGGTGAACCTCCATAGCCATAACAAAAATGAAAATATTCTCAACAATGTGCAGCACACAATATCATAATATCTCTGTCAGAGGACAGCCATGGAGAAAATATGTCCATTGGAACGCTGTGGTTATATTGACGCTAATAAATGTTATTATAATATACTTCTCATATAAAGGCATGAATGAGTGATGGAGCCTGTTCTTTATCACTTGACAGTCACCATCATGCCTCTGAGTGCCCTGGCCATGTGCATGTGTGTTGGATGTGAAGTCCAGTATGGGGCCCTATGGATCCAGTTCACAGAGTATCATGACACAAACGCCAATGTATCCAGGTATATGCAGCGATCTAGCATCCTCCTCAAATCTATACATTTACAAATTACACAAACTATTTACATCGGATTTACCATACAGTTAGAATTTTCCTTTGGCATTAAAGTACTGCTTAAATAACAGACACCAACACATACTGGTGCTACAACTGCATAATCCACAAAGTGTAGGCAGTTGGTAAAAAAATCTTATAATAAGCCACTAATGTATTGTCATAATATGTTTGACCACATGAAGATCTGTATTCTTGTTCACTTGAATGTGAAGTGTGCAAAATACATGCCATCAGTTAAGAAAATCATCATATGATGATAGTCCTTGTCAAGTTTGTGAGGGGTTAGAAAGGCACTGTCCAAGCAGCTCTTGGCATAGCTGTCTTCAATCATAAAACAGCATTGTGTAGCGCAGTGCTGATATGATCACAGAACAGGATTTTGAGGCACACTGATGTCATCACAGGATATTACATAATCATTTTTGGCTTCTCCAATTTGCCTGTGAAACTGGCCCTGTTTCAACGTTTTCCAACAGTGCATGTTTGGGCTGAGAGTTATGCTTTTGATATTTGGCAAATAGCTCAGAATAGTACTGGGCAGGTGTGTCATTCCAGAGTTTGACAAATTGAGCTCCTGTAGGGAGTTCAGATTGCTAAAAACCTCTGGGCTCAACGATTTCAGCTTCCTGTTATTGGAGAGGTCCAGAACCTGCAGGTTTTCCAAACCTTGAAAGCTCAGAGGCTCGATAACTGAAAGCTTTTGAAGGCCACTGAGGCTAAGATAGGACAGATCTGTGAGTGTCTGAAAAGCCCCTTCCTGTATAACAGAGATCCAGTTCCCATCCAACCCCAAGTAGCGCAGAGGAAGACCCGAGAGATCAGGGACCACCCTCAGTCTGTTGTCTGCCAGCACCAGGCTTTTAATGGACAGAGACGGCCCTTGTGGTTTTCTAGTGATGGATGTTATTAAATTGTTTGACAGGTCAACAGTCAAGGGTTTCTCTTGGCCCTTGGTGGTGAAAACATCAAGGTTGAATTCATGAAATCTGTTGTTGCTTAAATCAACCTCTGCTAAAGGTAGTCCTGTAAAACAACCATCAGGGAGGCTCTCCAAGGCATTGTGGCTCAGGTCTAAGGTCTCCAGGTAGCGCAGCCTGGCAAAGGCCTTAGCACCCACTTTGCTAATGGCATTGTTACTGAGATCCAGGCTCACAAGGGTGGTGTAGCCCGGCCCAGTTAGCATGGCATCTGTGATGGCACCGACAGAGTTAAAGGACAGGTCCAGGAAAGATGTGTCCAGTGGGATGGGGATGGGGGCCGTGCCAGGTCCCACCCCACTACAGTCCACTTTGGTCAAGCTGAAGCTGTCAAACAGGCCGAAGCTCTCCACCTCACAGCGACACTGAGGGTGGCACGTCTGACCTCCAGCAACTCCATGGGAAAGCACTGTCAGAACACTCACACTCAGGAAGTAAAGCATGGTACCCTAGGAGAAGAATGAAGCAAAGAGAATTGAGTTTGAATGACAAAAGGCCTATTTATAAGCCATAAGAACAAATATTAGCTTAATAAATGCAACCCTGTTCTTTTGAGCTGTTTGCTTTTCTATACTGCCATCATCACCTGACTAAAATGAATAAATATGCTTATAACAATGACCTGAACCACATTAAGTATTCACTAAAGTAAACAGCTCAGGACCTGAAAGCAATCCTCTGATCACAAGAGATTAAACAGAAAAATCAGCCACTGTCACTGCCTAACTGTCTAAGAATGAAAAAGTACATGTAATTATATTGAATTGTATACTTCATATTACAGGCATACATCATGATAAATGTTCTTAAAATATGTTACAAGAGGCTATTCCTTGCTTTCTCCAACAAGAGCCTGAATAATTTTGAGACCCCGTCAGTCCTAAACAACCTTAGCAGCAGACACTAATTAGTAGCAGACACTAGTTTTCATCCTCCTTCAATTCCCCTCAGTTTTGCCCTAAAAGATAGCCCCCTCTTTTTCCATTAAAAAGATATTTTAGTATTCTAAAACATAAAAAGTAGTGTCTGCATGCTTACTTCAGATTAAGTCATTTCTGAAACATGCATAATTCATGGTGAAATTAATTATGATGAATTATTACACATAAAGAAACACAATGCAACCAGAAACTCTAAAACCAAAGCCAAAACACCAAAGCCATTTCAAATGTAAAGAGGTTTTACCTCACAGCTAGGAATCATGAAAATACTGAGCAATGATACACTTCAAATGCCACACAGCACTATACACGTAGTGTAGTGGATAAATAGCATGTCTGTTCAATAAGACAGTGCACTTACTTGAGTCCTTGTTCTCCTGTTCTCCCTCTATATGCTCACAACCAATTCAAAGACAAAAGAGCACGAGTAACACTTTAGTTTAGTAACTCTTTCCCAACTTGTCGCTGTCGTTTGGCTGATTAGTCAAGTGATCTGGGCTAACACGTCTTACTGTTTTGTTTCACACACACACACACACATGACACACCCCCACATGCTTGATCGCATGCAAACAGCCACTCTATGCTCACACTATGGTTACACAGGCTACATAATCATGAGGTTGCATGAACTTCACTGGCCTACACAGTAGGCCAAAGTTAGCATATCAGCAACCTCACACAATCGACCTTTGGTGCACATTTTTCTCTTGCACAATGCATTGTGTTATGTAACAGACAAGGTAAACTCAGGGCTTAAAGATTGGATCAATGAAAATACAAAATAAATAACCCTGCACAATAAAATAAGTAAATCATAGCTGCAGTCATAGGTTCACCAGTCAGTTCAGGATTTGACATGACATGAACACCATGACATGTTGATACATCAACTTCCTGGAATGCAGTATATCATGTTTTCAAGGGAGGTTCGGGTGCAATGCCAGGCTTCTTTGGGTGTGTTTTTAACGTAACAAAATGCATCTGAGGGGTTAAGCTTGGCCTTTCTTAGGGGTTAAGAAATGGCTTCAGACACAGTGGGAGATGCCAAACCTCCATGTCTTTCTCAGGTCATACTCTTAGATGACTGATCTCAGCAGCTCTGTGGGAGCGTGTAGGTGCTTGCTTCAGTTCACCAGATAAACCCTGCAGTTTTAAAACCAATTTCCCATGGAAGAGCTCAGCAGCTGTTCTTTTGGTCCACACCCTTCCTCCCCATCCTCTTCTCCTCCCCTTATAGAAATGTCAGGCTCCTGGTGAACAGTTGCCGTAAACTTGCGCCAAGTTCATATTTCAAATGCAAATTAGGTTTCTGGCAAACAGTTGGGGTTAACTTTTAGCAGTATTGCAGCAAATTTGCAGCAATGTCATATGCAAATTGGGTTTGTCACTAGAAGTTCAGCGAAAGTTGGCCATTATTGGCTTAAGTGTGGTGAGAAATCACAGGGGAACACATTTGCCACTAGTGGCAAACTTCTCATTGTTGCCAGAACTTTACTGGAAATTTGCCTCTAGTGGCCAACATTAGCAAACTTCTAGCAATATTTTCCAGTGAACTACATGTCATTTGTTTCCGACAAATCGCCCACAAGTTTGCTTCAAATCTGGTGCAAACATTTCATTTGTGTAAGGGCCCTGCTGCTCCTTCCCTCCTGCTTTAGCTCTGCTCTACCATCTGGAGTCTACCTGAGGGTCAGGACCTTTCCAGGTGTCCCACACATTCTCCAACAGACCCACTCTCTCCTAGTCCTCTCCTCCAATAGCAAATCTGATTAATGAAGGATCTTTAGTACCCCGCCCCCCCCCTCTCTCTCTCTCTCTATCTGTGCGAGTGTCATGCCTGACAGCCTTCAAATGCATAGTCACATAGTATGACTCCGTTCAAAGTTTACATAGTAACCACTAAGAATCTTGTCACTGTAGTTAATTATACTTACTCAGTCATCAACTTATATCCTATGATGTAATCAGGAGTCTTACATGGGATTCTACAATACATTGAGATACTAGGCTATAACTAGATAACAATTATTATGTAACCAACATAATCAAACTGTTTAAAACTACAGTATACTGATATCTTTGGGAGCATTGCTGGCATTTGTACCAACCCCAAACATGTCTAATAGAATGAACAAATCTCGTGTTGCCCTTTACACAGCCCACACTGCAATTCTAGTGTTCTTCCTCCATATACTGTAGCTTGCAGCCACTGAGGCAAATGTGGATTGGGCCTGGCTGGAAGAGGTGTTGGTGACTGAGAGTTGCAAAGCCCCTGTGCAGTCTTTGGAAGAGATAGGCTATGAAACGAAAGTTTAAACTAAATGGTGGCAAAAAAACACAGCCGCCAACACTGTCCACAAGCTACAACCAAACAAGCTAATTGTTTGCTCACTTTACCACCAAACAGCCAGTGAGTGGTGAGTGTTGTAGTGTCTGTGGAGTATTGGAGCACTGATCAGGCACCACAGGCTACTCCTTGGACTCCAATGGAAGGAGGGTATCTAGACAACTACCTAGAAATGCAAGTATGAATGAAGTCATTCATCCATACATTGCAATGTTCCGTAACAAAAACTACAAGTACCGCCATCACCCATAAGACCTCTGCTGTCTGGCCGTTAAACACTTAAACTGAGTCTTTCCATCTAAGCTATCCATATCCCCGTGACTCACTGGCTAACAGATCTGATCAAGTTCAAACACAGCACACATCCACCCACCCACACACACACAGACTTCATTGACTAAACTGGTATGGGTGAAGCATGATGTTGTTAGGAGAGGTCCAAATCCTGACTAAATCCTCACTGATGTGTTACTGCATGGGCTGAATAGACTGTCACACTCTGACAGGGTTAGTAACCACCAGACACTCCTACATACCCACAAGTACTCATACTGTGGGCTACACCATAGCTTTAATGACGTCTTTAAAGGAATGCGAATTAGTCTGACAGATGTGAAAAGACAACTAATATGCCAAATTATAGAGTGCCCTCACTACTCGGCAAGAAATTAAACTAAATCACATAAATCTGATATTTTCACACCGCCCAGTCATGATCCAGCATTTATGGTCATGCATGGACATACAACTCAATCCAGACGCTATAATCTCAAATCCAACATCTGGCACGGGTCCTCTCTTATGTCATCCACTGATGAATCCAGATGTCTCGGAAAAGCCAGCGTTTAGAGGTGAAAATTAAAGGATTGATTACAAAAAGCCTCTTTCCACTTGTAGGCTCTCAAGTAGGGTGGTCAACTTACGTTTCTCCCGAGAGTAACTTTCTAAGAATTCTGATGACAGACATTCGTAAAAAAGTTGTCAAAAAGTAACAACCCTATTTTACCAACCAAGACTACGCGTAAAGATCTTCGCCGTAATATGGCGTTGCAGGCGTCCAACATAATTCTGCTGAGTATTTAAATACAACAACGTTAAACTTACAGTCCGCAGTTTTTCCAAATGTAGAGACTGGCTTGTCAGGAAATAAGCCTTAGCTATTTTCCAAGTCCAGCATTAGTCTACTCCGGCTCCCATTGTCAAAGGCTTCGCACCGTTCCACGGCAACTCTTCTGAAGTAGAATTCCACAATCCGCGGACACTTCGTTTGATCGTAAAGCAAGACAGTGGAATCAAAAGTAATGCTTAAGCATTTAGCACGCATGATAGACGACGCTTTCGCAAGTTCAAGATGATTATCCGCGCCCAGATTGTCTGAATCTACATCGACCCAACTAAAGGGTGCACTATTCCCCCTGCTGGAGACGGTCTCCACTACAAGAGTAGTGCTGGAAAAAAACAGCTAACTAGTTAGCTGGTCTTTTCTGGTTATCTTCCAGTTCTTGCTGGTCTTTCTTTGCTGGTGTAGCTGGTTGAGGCACAAAGTGAACATGCTGGTGTGCTCATCAGAGGACGCTGGTCATGCTGGTGTGACCACCAGCCTGTCATGTGGGATACAGCTAGTGTAAGATGGTCAAGCTTGACATTGTTGGTGTAAGATGGTCATGCTGGTTTGCTAGAATTACCAACTTAAACTGACATGGCCTGTTAAACCAGCAATGTAGACCAGAACCAGCTAAAATAACCAGCTTGTTTTGTTTTATTGTTCATTGCTTGATGATGATGATGATGGTGATGATGATGATGATTATTATTATTATTAATAATAATACGAATAGTAATAATAATAATAATAATAATTATTATTATTTATTTGACCTGTTGTCTTGCCTTATTTTCATTTTGTTTGTAGAGTGTATTGAGACCACATTGCATGGTGATACTGCATAAACAATACATTGATAGGTAAATATATAGATAGATAGACAGATAGATAGATAGATTTATTGATTGGTTGATTGATTTATTGATTGATTGATTGATACAAGGATACAAGAAGGCTTATTTGTCACATGCATATGATTACTAAAGTAAAGAATGCAGTGAAATGATGAGTTCCTTCACCTGTCTGTTACATTAAGTACGAATTTGCCCATGATTTGTAAAATTAATTTGCAATGCATTGTTTGTCATATATGAATTTATAATGTATTCCATTGTGATTGAAATGCCTAGCCGAAATTTTCTACAGAGAACGTGCTTTACTGTAAGCCAAATACATAAATAAATAAATAAATAAAGAATGTCCACAACGTTTGTTTCTGGAATGTAGCATTATAAGATTAAATGGTGTTTGTGCTGGACTTTGGTTGTCCACACAATGTGACCAAGACTAATTACAGTGATTGACTGTTCTTATAGCACTGAATTTCATAAGCATTTGTCCACCTCATATGCTTTGTCAAATCAACTGTGGCTGCAACATGTGGACCCAAATGAGTGAATATGCTTCTGAAGTTACCGTGATAAAGATTCACACAGTAATGCTCAGTTAGCTCATTCGAGTTTGTAGACTGATATGTCCTCTGGATTCCCAAATGTCTCATGAACTGAAATAGGCTAGTAAGTTCATATGCCCCCATTTTGGCATGATAAATTAGAGGTGCGCCACTGAATGGGAGAAAATGCCCATTATAGTTTTTCCGATTTTAAAGTGTAGGCCTATAGGCCTACTTGTAAATATATAGGCTAATTAATGTAAGCACATTGTTACATTTACCTACAATTATGAAACTTGAAGAGGGTTTTCCAAGTCACTAGGAATCAGACATGGAAGTCTCAAATTGAGCTAAAACATTTCATTCTGTGTTTTGAATTTCTGCACTTTACAGCCAATGACATTGACACTTTATGCATATGCACAGAAAACGCGCTCTAAAATGACCAAACAAGACTGATGTCATGTCATCCACAAATAAGTAAAGTATGAACCCTGCCTGTTTGTTCTCTGTCATGTGGGATGAGCTCTTATGGATTAATGATATGAAATACACTACTGACTCAATAATGGAAGGATGCTATACTACTTTATACCAGGTGTGTGTCTATGGATGGGCTGGGACATTGCTCACCCAGAGATAAGCCTTGCATAGGCAGAGGAATCATCTGTCCAACTAGGACATGAGAAATTACCATATTCATGGCATTAAGACGACATGAGAAAGGCAGGTTACTAATCTCAGCTTTCACTTTCTCTATATCTTTCTCTCTCTCACAAACACACCCACTCATAAAAACACATTTGAAAATCTCAACATTTTTGTTCAAATTCTTATTGTATAAACCCAAATAAGTTTGAGTTAACAAATGTTCACGATGTAACACAAAACCATTGAGGGTGTCAGAATTACATGTTTCATGATGTTTTCCACAAGTAGACTCTAAATTTGAATGCACATTATTTACCTACCATTCTAGTATGATTTCCAAGAGATGTAACGTTATGGGTTACTTCACCATCTAGTGGCGGTAGAGGGAACAGCCAAGTGTTCCTGAAATAAATCAGTTTACCCTTTCAAATAAGAATTTCAGTCGTGTGTCATTTTCACCATTCACAGAGCTTATCTGGGTTTTGGATAGTCTCTCTCGGTGTGTGACAATATGATGGAAGATCATGATGGAAGAGCAAACTTATCCTACTATGTGAGGGGACATCAGAGAGAAAAGCTGCCCTCCAGTTTTCAAAGTTGTTCACCTAATAGTCTCTTCTTTTTTTTTTTGCTCCGATATGGTTTCGTGACTAGAGGCTTCAGTTTCTCAGTCCCTTGTGATGTCGCCAGGTACATCTATGCTGAGCCTGCATTTTTTCATCCACTATTCTGAGCACAGGACAGGGGTGTCAAGGTGTAACGTTTAAGAGGCTCATAGGCTTATGGGATATGGGTCATCACGGATGTGTAAGCATGCCGTAGAATACATTAAACGAAGAAAAAATATGACGTAAAACATTCTTTACATTGTAATGTTACTGAGTATAATGATTACGTAGCAGAATATCAGCACGAATCACATATTTTTTTGCTGCCATTCATAAGGAGTCAAATAGATAAACACGTGTAAAGGAAAACTATGGTATATCCTACAACTGGCCAAGACAGTTATATCCTGCGGCTGAATCGTTATTTTTATTTTATTTATTATCTTACAATGCGAACGCATATTATCCGACAGTTTGACACTATTTTGTTGCTATACAGTATATGCTTTTTGGATATCGGATATGCAAAATATGTGTATTTCTTATAAGCCATGGGAATTTCTTTTAGCATGCAAAACAAAATGTTTATATGACGCACACGGGCTCCGGGAATATACTCCAAGGGAGAACCCCCTCGTTATCTTTAATTATTCCCACCACACCTGTTTGCAGATTCAATTGAACTGTGGTGCCTGTCATCGTCACGCCAACACATTTTGTCCAATTACTGCGTGTACCTCTTATTTAGGGACAAAGCTATCTCCATGACAAAGCTGAGTTTAATAACAGAGGGCATAACCATGGCTTCTCGTAGTCTACACAAGTTACACAACTATGTTTTAGACTATAGCATTATTTTAACCTGCTCCCCCAATGTTACTGAGTTAGGTTTGATAATGAGATGCTTCCCTTGATTCCAGTTGTATAAAGCATGCATATTAGATGAGCACGACTCAAACGCCTTGACAAAACAGAGTTCTCCGTGAACATGGTGTATGAAGACATACATTGCCTCAGAAGTATGGACGCATGAGCACAATCCTCTTACATCGCACCTTACCAATTATGGATTAGATCCCAGCGCTGCAATTGCGCATCATCACCTACAGGTCACTTTGAGAGGGCTTTGTATGGACATAAGGGACATTGAACTGTTAATAGACTTTCTACTCAATGTTTTACCAGGATGACAACATAGATGATAGTTATATTGATCTAAAATGTGCTATATTGGCATTCCACCTGATGCGGTGATGTGCGACGGTACAGTGGAATCAAGGTAATAAACAGGTAGTGTCTGCAACAGGTAGACTTTAGATCAATAATACATTTAGTTATCACCATCAAATGTGTAGTCTGGACGGCGTGTGAACAGGCGACACAAATAGTGATAATGGAAGCCGCTTGTAACTCTCCAGGGTGCTGAAGTTGTATCTTATTGTTGTAGACGCAAAGGAACCCTTGCGCACTCTCATCCAATTGGAAGCGCAAGGACGATGATCATTTATGGTGTGCCATCTTCAAGCAGATCAACTACGTTTTACTTAATCTCTGTTTACATTTAAATTTGAAGTACTGTCATCCGGTGATGTTTAAAGAGTTACGAGAGCCAAAGTTTGAAGGAAGCATGTTCAAGTGAACTACTGAGATTCACATGAACGATCTGGATGTCAGAGGAAGGGTGAGCAATGAATACCACGGTAAGTAACAAAATATGCATCGTTTATTTGAAGGCCCCAATATTATTTGTGCCATTCAATATAATATTTTACTTACCATAATTCATTTAAATGAATTGTTTCCTAATTCAATGGCAATATAACATATTAGGAAATCCGTGTCTGTGGTCAACAAACCTAATTATCAAACAAATTAATTTCACAGACTTCCAAGACTCGTGTGTAACAGCAACTTACCAGTACGGATACCCAAAAGAGACAATGCACCAGCTACCACTCCATTTCGGGAGTGTATTATGGGACCTGTCAAGCCATCCCTGCTGTCCAGTTTTGAGAAGTAAACACAGCCTTGGGACAATACCATTTTACAACTTCTCACTATGGATACTGCTAGGATTCCTGACGTTTCCATGTTGTGTACAGTGTTTAATTTTCAAAGTGGGAGTTCTTGGGCCTTGGAATTGTGATCCAGTACACTCCAAATCCCTGCCCTCGGTTGCAGCAAAATTGGCCGTTGGCAGGATAAATGACGATTTCACCTTGGATCTGGGATGTAAACTGGATTTTATGGTTCTTCAAGAGCCCTGCGAAACGTCGAAAGCACTGACAACATTTGTGAACTACGAGCAACTCGTCGATGCTTTCGTGGGACCAGCAAATCCTGGTTACTGCAACGCTGCTTCACTTTTGGCTAAGAACTGGAACAAGGCCATTTTCTCCTGGGCTTGCATCAATTATGAATTGGACAGGATCCAAGGATATCCAACTTTTGCAAGGACTTTACCGTCTCCAACGCGAGTGCTTTTTACAGTGCTAAAGTACTTCAGGTGGGCCAATATTGGCATAGTGTCCTCCGATGAGGATATATGGATAGACACGGCTGGCAAGGTGGCTAATTCTCTGAGGAGTCAAGGGCTCCCCGTTGGCATAGTGGCGTCCGTGGGGAGCAATGCAACAGAGATTGAGAACACTCTACGGGACATTCAGAAGGCAGGGGAAATAAAAGGTAAGTGCTTTGATTGTCTATTTGTTGGCCTACCAATTCTCTCGTGCAAACATCTTTGGAGAGCAGAGAATTAGTTATCCAGCGCATTAAATATATCGTATCCTAGCCAACCTCCTGTTACACTTGCACACGCCACATTTGATATGCAAGATGGAACCAACCCAATCCATTCTGCAATGTTGTTTTGCACTAATATAGAAAGCCA